>NC_142785.1:32701977-32854477 GCF_988280905.1 Pimephales promelas
AAAGCTTTCCATTTCAGATCAATTCTGTTCTTTTGAACTTTCTATTCATCAAAGAATCCTGAAATAAAAATGTAAAAAAACTGTTTTCAACATGGATAATAATCATAAATGTTTCTTGAGCATCATATTATAATCATTTCTGTAGGATCATGTGACACTGAAGACTGGAGTAATGATGCTGTAAATTCAGCTTTGATCACAGGAATAAATTACACTTCACTATATATTCACATAGAAAACCGCTGTTTTAAATTGTAATAATATTTCACAATATTACTGTTTTTTTTGTTTTTTTTGTTTGTTTTTTTTTTATCAAATAATTGCAGCCTTGGTGAGCAGAAGAGACTTTTAAAAACATAAAAAATCTTACCGATCTCTCTCTCTCTCTCTCTCTCTCTCTCTCTCTCTCTATATATATATATATATATATATATATATATTTTTTTTTTTTTTTTTTTAAAGAATTTAATAATACATTTTACCTTAAAATTCCTTAATATTAATATAAATTAATTTAAATATAAGTTATTACCTTAAAGTGACAGTAAAGGCATTTATAATATTTAATATTTCTATAATATTATAATATTTAAATATAATATTTCTATTTTCAAATAAATTCTGTTCTTTTAAACTTTCCTTTCATGCTGAAAAACAAAATGTATGACAAAATATGGACAACACTGATAATAATCAGAAATGTTTTATAAGCAGCAGATCCTCATATTAGAGTGATTTGTGAAGGATCATGTGACACTAAAGACTGGAGTAATGATGCTGAAAATTCAGCTTTGATCACAGGAATAAATTACACTTTAAAATATATTCACATAGAAAACAGATAATAGTATTTCACAGTTTTACTGTATTTTTGATGAAATTAATGCAGGCTTGGTGAGCAGAAGAGATCAAATAGTCTTACCGACCCCAAACTTTCGAACATGCATCAGTAAATCAGACATGAATGGAGTTTGCAGTAGTGCTGTGGTTTATTGCGCTGAAGCTCATATATAATTCTTCATTGTGTCCCGCAGGCATTAAGATCTTCGTGACGACCCGGACGTCCCAAGGGAAGGGTGTGGAAGAGGCTCTGAAGAACAGGAACTTCACCGTGGAGAAGATGAGCACCGAGATCCACGAGATCATCCGCGTGCTGCAGCTCACGTCCTGGGACGAGGACGCCTGGGCCAATAAGGTGTGTGAGAGGGCAAAGGTCACCGTGACGTCATGTGCACGGATCGTTCTCTGGCTTCATACACTCGCCTCACACATGCACAGGTTTACTGTCTGCTCGCACGCATGCACGGATCTCACACATATTACACTTCACACTCATCACATGCATGCACATGTTGCTCTAAACATGAAAGATTTGAGTCGGTAACACTTTACTTGAAGGGGTGTGCATAAGACTGACATGACATGAAGTTTTATGCATGTTTGTGACAACTGTCATTAAGTGTCATTCACTCAGTTATGACATTTTTAACCCTGAAACCGTATTCTGGACAAATGTGGGCAAAATAGTTTTGATTTGTTTTTTAAAAATACTTCCCTTTATCTGAGCGGTACAAGACTTGGCTACTTTTCCTAAGTTTGCCTCCTGAACACACACATTTTTTTTGACTCAATTCTACAATGTTAAGTGGATGAAAAAAAACTCCTTAATCTTGTATTTGGGTCAAAAATGGGCACCCATAGAAATGAATGGGAAAAACTGTAATTTAGAGCATTAAAATAAGCCAAAATAATGACAGCAAAGTCACTTCATCTTTAGGTTTTAGCTCTAAGAACTTATTGGAATGATATTTTAATGTAGTTCAAAAAATAAAACATAAAAATAAGCATAATTTACATAGAAAATATGGTACTTTTTGAAGTAAATAAATTCAAAAATACCCCCAAAATAAAAAAAAACACCATAAATGGATAGACAAAACTTTATCGAAGACAGTGACATAACATTTATAATAAATAAAAATTAGGATCAGTCCTCTGTGCCCACATTTGTCCACAATTACAGGATTAAGGGCTAGAAAGTGAATACGGTTTGAGGGCTACTGCAAATATGACATTGTTTGAGATCTTCTTGACAAACCAATACATCATAACCTGTCAGTGTCTTTGTCATGACAACTCGACATTACTAAGACAACACAACCTGTCATAAACATGACGTAGCAGATTAATGATAGCTTTATTGGTTAAAATTACATTAAACTGTCAGCTGGTTGGTTTTGACAATAACTTTTTAATGACAAATTCAATTAGTAGCACAGTTATGCATCATGACGCCAATGTCAAAACCAACCACATGACCGTTTAACTTCATTTAATGTCAAGTTGTCATGACAAAGACACTGACAGGTTATGATGTATCGGTTTATGTCAAGAAGATCTTAAACAATGTCATATTTGCATTCAAAATGAGCGAAAGACACTTAATGACCGTTGTGCATAATTCATATGTCATGTCATGGTTATGAAGGTGTCATGTCAGTCTTATGCACACCCCTTCAAGTAAAGTGTTACTGATTTGGGTATACTGCAGGGTAAGAGTGTGTGATATATGTCTGCAAATACAGATGTTTGTGTGTGTTGCATTATGTATGCCTTCTGTGTGTGTTTATGAGCTGGAATGGGCATGTGCAAACGTCTACACACGAACTGGCATTCCAGAAGTCCATCCACGTCACTTTTGGGCTGAAAATAAGTCTGAAACGCGCATCTAAAAGGGTTCTGCCGGCATGATCTTGGATAGAGGATACAGTAGGATGAGTTTGGATTGAGCGTAGGAACAGAAGAGCTGAATCCGGCTGATGCATGAACATACCAGCAGATCTCAGACCTGGGAATCAATCTCACCAAATCTGGCAAACTAATATTTGTCTTAAAGAAAATGAAGTCTCTTTTAGGACTATCAAGATATAATGCTTTTTTTTTGGCAATTTTTATGAGAATTTTTCCACACATTTTCATTACGTGTGGACATTTTTTGTAATTATAATATATTATCACTGTAACAATTTACAATAAGCTCTCATTTGTTATGCATTAGATAACAATGGACACTTACAGCGTTTATTAATCTTAATAAAAATACAATCGTTCATTATTTGCTCGTGTTAGTTTAACTAATGTTAACAGATGCAACTTTTGATTTCTAAAAATGTGTTAGTAAATGTATTGATAATGTGGACGTGTTAATTGTAAAGTGTATTATTTATATATAAGAATATATAATACATTTAATGTGATTCGCATTGTACAACATATAGAGGAAATACGTTAGATTGTCATGAAAATAATGGCACAATGCTAAATATATATATATTAGCGGCTCCTAAATAAAACTTCTTATTTATCCTTATGATGATGTGGATGATATATTGAGGTTTTGTGAGATGGGTTCCTGTGTTTCGGGAAGTGTGTGTTTCTGGGAAGCCGAACACTTTCACATGTGGGTTTTGTGAGAACTAGGATTGTGGTTGTGGATTTTTCGGTGTTTTTATTTCTTTTTTTCGTTTCTTTTCTCTTAATGGATCTTTTCACTCGTTCTTGTTAAAAGTTGTGTTTTGTTTCTCCTCTCTTGGTTTCTTTTCCTCCCCCTGTAGAAGGTAAGATCTGTGCGCATGCTCTCTCTCTCTCTCTCTCTCGCCGTGTGTTGGCAGGTGTCGCTCGGCCTCGCTTACTGTATATGTGATGATCAGACTCGGAGTGAAGCGACGTGCGTGTGTGTGTGTGTGTGATGGATAACAGAATGGAGTTGTGCTCGAAAGGGAAATGCGACGCAGTTTGTTTAGATGATCTCACACGTTTGTCTTGCTTTTCTTTTCATAATCGCCATCACAGAAATTAAGAAATGTTTCCTTTTCCAGTGTCAAGTTTGAAAAAATTGAAAAAAGTCGTTTTTATATTTACGAGTACATCAGTTATAATTGTTAAAGACATTATAATATACATTATAGTTAGACATTATAAAGATTTTTAATCTTATGCGTGTATTTGATGAAAAATACAGTAAAAATAGTTAAATATTATGGGGCTGTGAAATGATTAATCACATCCAAAATAAAAGTTTGTGTTTACATAATATATGTGTGTGTAGTGTGTATAATTATTTTGTATATATAAATACACACATATGCATGTAGATATTTAAGAATAATGTGTTTTAATATATCAAATATTTATATTTATATATAATGTTAATTTTGTATAAATAAATATGAAGTATATACATGCAAATATTTCTTAAATGTATACATGCATGTGTGTATACAAAATAATACAAAATATTATGTACAATTTAAAATTGTTTTCTATGTAAATATATTTTTAAATGTAATTTATTCCTGTGATCAAAGCTGAATTTTCAGCATCATAACTAAGTCTTCAGAAATTACTCTAATATGATGATTTGATGGCCGAGACAAATTTATGATTTAATATCAGTGTTGAAAACAGCTGATTCATGTTTTTGTGGAAATTGTGATGCATTTTTTTTTTCATGATTCAAAAGAACAGCATTAATTTCAGCTAGAAAGCTTTTGTAACATAAAAACTATTTTCTGACACTATTGATCAATTTAATGCATCCTTTTCATTAATGCAATTTTCTTTGAAAATATAATTTTAATATAATAATGATTTTATGATTTTCTTGTATTTAATTTATTATAATATTATATACAATTATAGCATGGATAACTACAAGATTTTACTTTTTGGATGCTTAATAAAAATATTAAGCCACAAAACGGTGTATAACACTGGAGAAGGAACTGGAGGTTTGGGCCGCGCTGGACTCACCGATGGCTCTGTTTCGCGTGATCTAATGTATGTGTGAATGCAGTCTCTCTCTCATCACTGTCATAATAATACTCATTTAAAACTCTAATATTGTCAGAATGAAGTGCTGATTAATACCAGTTACCTGAGCTGACCTGCTTATGTCATTTCCTGGTCATTCTCCACATCACTTCCTGTCTCTGTTCTTCACCTCGTCTGTAACCTGATGGACAGATCTGCTTAACCCAGCTGTAGGTGTGCTGATGTTGTGTGAGTGGAGACCAGAGAACCACCTTAGACTGGTTTAAGATGTTTGTAGGCAGGCTACTATCAATAAATGTGACTAAAGCTGGTGCAATCATTGAGCTGAGACGTGTGTGTGTGTGTGTGTGTTTCCATGAAAGGAAATGTGAGGTTTGTGGGTTTCAGTCTGACGCTGCACAAGTGTTAAACTCATGATGTGATGCATTTGATATGGACTTAAAAAGTGTTGCAGTTGCAATGTTTGTATGTGTTTAATTACATATTTTGTGTGTGTGTGTGTGTGATGACAAACTGTGTGTGGGTGTGAGAGAGAGAGTGTGAGAGTATGTGATGACAAACTGTGTGTGTGTGTGTTTGACAAATTGAGTCAGCTTTAGGCAACAGCTGCTGACGACTTTTTACCAAAAAAGGGCATATTCTCTCTCTCTCTCTCTCTCTCTCTCTCTCTCTCTCTCTCTCTCTCTCTCTCTCTCTCTCTCTCTCTCTCTCTCTGTTCAATACACTCTCAAATCATAAGTAAATTCAGTTCCATTAAATTTGCTTATTATTGAGAACAATGTTCACACAGCAAGTCAAAGTGTCCAATTGTTATTCATTTACTTATGAAAATAAATGTTTTAGGTATCTTTTGTAGTTTATGTAATTTTTTATGTATTTTTAGTTATGAAATTACAAGTTGAACTGAATCATTTAATGTAATGCAACTTGTAAACATTACTACTTGTACTACTGAAGAGTTCAGATGCAAAAGCCTCTAAACGCCATTTGAAATTTTCTTCTTTAATGATGATTTTTATCAAACTTGTATATTTAAGTTCAGTAATTTCACTTAAATAACAATTATTGCCATTTAAGTGAAATTACTGAACTTAAATATACAAGTTTGATAAAAATCATATCATTTAGAGGCTTTTGCATCTGAACTCTTGATATATAAATTCAGGCTGAATTCATTAAGGTTGTGCTTGTTAATAAATCACACAGACAACTGATAAAATAAGAGCAGACAAACTCCTCCACACACACACATGAAACTGATCGACTCCAGCAGATGTGTGTGTGTTTTACCTCTGCTGTGTGTTTGCAGGACACGGAGGCCATGAAGAGAGCGCTGGCTCTGATCGACTCTAAGATGGCGCAGGCGAAGAACTGGCTCCGGGACCCTCACGCCCAGCCAGGTGTGTGTCTCGCCACAGAAACACGTGTCGAGTGCGTCGGGCGAGTGTTTGCTGATGTTGTGCTGTTACAGGAGACCCGGGCGAACAGGCCATTCGCCAGATCCTGGACGAGGCGGGGAAAGTTGGCGAACTCTGCGCTGGGAAAGAGAGACGAGACATTATGGGAACCGCCAAAACGCTTGGACAGTTTACGGAGCAGGTGTCCGATCTGAGGGCCAGGTATGAGGAGTCCGAAGCCCAGACTTAGCCGCTGTTGTTCCCGAGAATCGTCCTTGAAAACTGTTGATATTTGATCTCGACCCAAACAGACACGCCCCTCTGTCATTAGACACGCCCCGCCCTTCATGGCTCCGCCCCTGAAATGCAAGAGTGGATGTTTCTTTATCATAGCGGAAGCAGAGCAAAATAATGCGATATAAGTTAAAATATTTTAACAGTCACACTTGGGAACTTCGGGTCAAAATTGACCCAAAGGGCGGGATTCATATTTATAAAAGAAAATCATAATTTTTTTTTTTTACTTGTTTTTTTATAATATTTTTTCTTTTCTTTTTTGGTGTTTTGAGAACATTTCAAAAATACAAAAAATTATAATTAGTATTAATGCAATAATTGTGACCAAATTTTCCCCCATTGAATATAATAGAAAAAAAATAATTTTTTAAATTTTTTTTAAAGCTGCATTTCATTTTAGAGTCAAGCCTAGGCCTCATAAAAGCAATTTTTGAAATTAGATGGATGCCATCTCGTGGACAAACTGAGGTTTTTAAAAATGCAAAACACATGTATAATCAGAATTTTTTGGTGTGTTTGTGTATAAAAGTGTGTGTGTGTGTCTGTTTTGCACTCTTGATGTTTTATAGATTCACCCCTTCACTGTTGTGTGCTTTTTTTCAAGATCGTTGCTGATTTGTAGATTGTACGCACAAAAAAAACCAATTTTTGCCAATTTCCCATTCATTTCCTATGCGGGTCATTTTTGACCCGAAGGTCCTGAGTGTGACTATTTTTTTTACGACCACTTAGACTTTTCAAATCCTGTCCCCAATTTTTTTGGGTGTTGTTCATATACCAAGTACCATTAAAATCACCAAGTTTCGGACCATTCCAATGAAGCTACGAATTTTAACATTTTTTTATTTAAACGATTCGGGTCATTATTGACCTGAAGAACCGCAGAGGGTTAAATATATTATATTAATATATATATATATATATATATATATATATATATATATATATATATATTAGGGCTGTGCAAAAGTTAATTGCGATTAATCGCATCCAAAATAAAAGTCTGTTTTACATAATATATTTGAGTGTGCTGTATATAATTATTTTGTATATATAAATACCTATGCATGCATGTATATATTTAAGAATTATTTGCGCTTAAATTCTGTATATACATATAAATACATAATCTATATTATATAAATATAAATATTTTATATAGGAATAACACATTTTCTTAAACGTATACATGCATGTGTGTGTATTTATATATACAAAATAATTATATACAGCACACACAAATATATTATGTAAACACAGACTTTTATTTTGGATGCGATTAATCGCAATTAACTTTTGCACAGCCCTAATATATATATATATATATATATAAATAAAGTTTATCAGTCAGTACCATTTTTTTCTCAAGATTCACACCAGTAATGTTTTTTTCTGAGGCACGTTTATAAAAGCTTCTTACAGGCCGAATCCTTGTCTGTGAAACCGGAACACGGTGTTTTTAGTTGTGTTTGGTGTGTTTAATGTGTGTGTCCTCGCAGGGGTCAGGGAGCGAGTCCAGTGGCCATGCAGAAAGCACAGCAGGTTTCTCAGGGTCTGGATGTCCTCACGGGGAAAGTGGAAAACGCGGCGCGTAAATTGGAGGCCATGACCGGCTCGAAACAAGCCATCGCCAAGAGAATCGACGCCGCTCAGGTGAGTGTGTCTGTGGGGAACATCTGTGGGGATTACTATGCTTGTTGGCGTTTTACAAGCAGAATGTGCCGGTTGGTCGGTGCGGTATTAGCCCCGCCCCATCTCCACTGTGATTGGACGGCTAGCCTTCAAGCTTTCAAGCGTTTCCGATGTTTCAGTGCGGATGAGAAACCGCCTGAAAACGCTAAATTCACCTCATACCGCGCACGCGTAAAGCCTCACGAAAGCTCACCGAGACGATACAGAGGAAAAATACATAATAAAATTATCACAATTCTTTTATTCTAGATAAATATCTGTTATTATAAATTATTACGGAAACTGTAAATGTGAGTACATTATCTGTCATATTTGCAGGACTGTGATATGAAAATCATATTTTAGCAACCGTGTGAACGTGAAAAATATATAACACAGGCACGATACCGCTATAAACATGAATATCTATTGGTACAATATGCGTCACATGACTAAACTTAGGTCATTGTTTTTAAATGCCTCCGTTTTCACAGTCCATATACAACACGAAAACTGTGTTTTCAAATTTATTTATATATAAAAACGACATAACGATGCATTTTCAAACGAAAGCTTATAAGTGTGGACAAGGCTTCGGTTTGATTTGGATTGGATTGTATACATTTTTAACTGGGTATAAAAGCAAATAACTAGTCAACAAATAATCTTTGCAATGGAAGTGAATCAATCAAAACTAACTTTAGCTGGACAATAACTTTAAACAACCTCTGTTACTTTCCGCGAAACAGTCTATATAGTTGAAAAAGCGCTATATAAATGAAGATGACTTGACCAAATTAAATGCAAGATGGAGAGTGTGATGGCATCCAAAAAACCATGTATAAAACAGAGAGAAAGATGCGTTTGTGAGCAGTGTTTGTGTTTGTGTCGGCAGAGCTGGCTGGCGGATCCTCACGGGGGTCCCGAAGGAGAGGAGAACATCAGGGCTCTTCTGGGAGAAGCGAGGAAGATCGCGGATCTCTGCGACGATCCCAAGGAGCGTGACGATATCCTGCGCAACATGAGCGAGATCGCAGCGTTCACCGCCAAACTCTCCGAGCTCAAGAAAGCGTACGTACACCTCCAACATCTTGGCTTTGAGTTGAAGGCTTTGGCCGACTCTTAGGAATATGAGTGTGATGTTCCATTGCTTCCCACATGAGGAATCCTGCTTTCCCATTGTTTGACTGTTGACTGTTTGACTGTTGCTAAGCAACGGTTGTTCAAAGGTTCTGCACATGGTGTGTGTGTGTGTATATGATATAATATGAGTCAGATGAGCTGCTGTTGACGATGTTGCTGTACTTGAATTTAAAAGTAATATTTACTTCATTTTTAAATTATTTATTTAATTGCAATTACTAAATTATTATTACATTTACATTTTTAAACATATTTGTTAAAAGGTTTTCATCAAAAATAATTTTGACTTTTTTACATTTAATTTCTCTACAAAATTGTAAGTTTGTTTAAATATTTTTTCAAAAATCAAAAATAATTTTTACTTTTTTACATTTAATTTCTTTACAAAATTGTAAGTTTGTTCAAATATTTTTTTAAAAAAAAAAAATAATTTTGACTTTTTTTACATTTAATTTCTTTACAAAATTGTAAGTTTGTTTAAATATTTTTTTAAAAATCAAAAATTATTTTGACTTTTTTACATTTAATTTCTTTACAAAATTGTAAGTTTGTTTAAATATTTTTTTAAAAATCAAAAATAATTTTGACTTTTTTACATTTAATTTCTTTACAAAATTGTAAGTTTGTTCAAATATTTTTTAAAAAATCAAAAATAATTGTGACTTTTTTTACATTTAATTTCTTTACAAAATTGTAAGTTTGTTTAAATATTTTTAAAAAAATCAAAGATAATATTAATATTATTTACATTTTATGTGTGCTAATCAAAAAAAAGTTTGAACGTTCTATTATATTTTTAAAAACATTTAGAAGTATATTAAGTTGTGTTCTTAGTTGTCACTAAGTTTTAATGTATCTTTTAAACATTTGATCGTATTAACCAGACAAACAAATCCAATGATTTTTATTATTATTATTATTAAATTCTTAATTTTTTAATTGTACAGTACAACAGCATTATTACTATAGTAATACATTTCTTCTTTCAATCAATTTTGTATAATTTAAATAAAACAAAAATTTTTAAATAAAAATATTTATTTAAAGAGTATTTATTTAAATAATATTTAATAAAAATATATGTAAAAAATATTTATTTAAAGAATATTTATTTAAAGATAAACGGCCTGGATTTTTTTTTTTATAGAATAATCAAGACCCTACATATATATATATATATATATATATATACACAGTGTATATATATATATATATATATATATATATATAAAACATAAAATGTAAGGCCTAGATTATTTACAAGCCTGATCCAGAGAGATGCGCTGTCAGCTGTACACGAGCTCATCTTGTGTTCTCCTGCTGTGTGTTTAGAGGTAAGGGTGATTCCCCCGAGGCTCGAGCGCTGGCCAAACAGATCGCCACAGCTCTGCAGAATCTACAGTCCAAAACCAGCAAAGCCGTGGCCAACACTCGCCCGGCCAAAGCAGCGGTTCACCTGGAGGGCAAGATCGAGCAGGCTCAGAGATGGATCGAAAACCCCACGCTGGACGACAGCGGAGTCGGTGCGTCTCTTCTATTGCATCAAAACTACAGTTTACATTAAAGGGGACCTATTACGCCCTTTTACACAGTCTTGATTTTGTATGTTTTCATGCTTGAAGGTTTAAATTCTCCATTGTTGCGGCTCCTCTCTTTCCAGTCTGTCAGTAACGCTCTGTTTAGTTCCTGTCTCTATGAAGCCCCTCCTTCTGAAAAGCACACTGTGCTCTGATTGGTCGGCTGGAGCAGTGTGTTGTGATTGGTCAAGCGCTTCAAGCGCGTTTGGAAAGTGTCCCGCCTCTTACCATAACCACCAGTTTATACCATAGACTGTAAAAAAAAATGTGTCCGGTACGTCACCTCCTGTAGTGTTTCTGTTAAGCATTTCTGAAGCCCAAAGTGGGCGGAGCCAGCCGTCGCCATCTTGGCAGCGCGTCACTCCTGGATAACCGAAAATGTGCAGCGAGGTGGATTGACGCTTACAGACAGCACTGTAGTGACATCAGCGGCAATCCACCTGTCACTCAAGTGGCCACGTCCTTAATTATGCAGCACTTTAAGGGGTAAATATAATTAAAATAGAGTTATAAAAAAAAATTCACTCCCCTCACAGTCGTCATGAAGGGCAAAATTTGCTATATAGACCAAAAACGCTTTTTGCACCAGGCTGTAAACATGTTTTTTTCTGCTATAAAGTTGGGCGTTTTATCATGGTGGTTTATGGGATTGACTCTCTTTTGCAGCCTGTCTCTAGTGGCCAGTCGATGAACTGCAGTTTAAGTCACTTCTGTGTTTGGTTCAAGAGAGAGAACGGAGGTTGCCGCTTGGTTTCAACACACTACTAACTAACTCAACCAGGCCCCGCCCCCTTTATTCTGCGTATGAATTATTATAATGAGGAATTTTGTGACGTGTTCCCGGAAGAAACTCAAGACTACAATGGAGGCAATTCGGGAGAAACACTGATATTGAGAAGAACTCCCGCTGGAGGGACTTTGGGAAGCTTTTTCGTGCTCAAACAGCAACATTGTCATTTGTACCTGTAGGTCAAGCTGCTATTCGTGGGCTGGTTGCTGAGGGGCGTCGCCTGGCCAATGCGTTGCCGGCGTCCCACAGGCATGAGCTCTTGGGTAAATGTGAGGAGGTGGAGCATCTGATGGGTCAGTTAGCCGAGCTAGCGGCCCGCGGTGAGGGAGACGGTCCACAGGCCCGCGCCATCGCTCACCAGCTGCAGGACACTCTCAAAGTAAGACAACAATATACATTCATATATACATGTAAACAAATTTATTAATTTTAGTTAACAATAACAGAGCATGCAACAGAGGTCGTTTACATATAAAAGTCTTAAAGGTACAGTAGCAAAAGTAGTTTATTTATAAAGAGAGAGTGGAAAATTATCATAAACTAATTATGATGCAAGAAAGCTTGACTAACTTGTGGACACATAATTTTTAATTATTTTATTAAAAAGCTTTTTTTTGTATTTTTTAAAATGCTATGTGCAGACAATAGTCCCTTTAATGTACATGTCATGCATACACACATTTATCACTGTTTATTTAAAACAGAATAACCAACCATCATATTCAATATCACACACGCAGAACAATATAGTAAAGAGCTCCCCCTGCTGGTGAGTGAATATGAAACTTCCTCTCTAGACCATTACTGGAGTAATGATGCTGAAAATAAATAACATTTGAAAATATATTGTTTGTTGCAGGATCTGAAGGGTAAAATGCAGGAAGCCATGACTCAAGAAGTGTCGGACATCTTCAGCGACACGACAACACCGGTCAAACTATTGGCTGTGGCAGCGACGGCCCCGCCGGACACACCCAACCGAGAACAGGTGACACACACACACAGACAATTGAACAATAAAAACAATCACAAAAAATGACACAACTTCATTTAAAAACCTCCTGGTTATATATGTATGTTTATGGTGATAATACTGGAGTGCTCCTGTGTGATTGGTCGTGTGTGATCTGATGTGAACAGGTGTTTGAGGAGCGGGCCGCTAACTTCGAGAATCACGCGGGCCGTCTGGGCGCCACCGCGGAGAAAGCCGCCGCCGTCGGCACCGCTAACAGGAGCACGGTGGAGGGGATCCAGGCCGCCGTCAAATCAGCGCGAGACCTCACGCCACAGGTGACAGACGCCAGCCGGTGGGACGTTCGTCTGCCTTCGGGGTGATGCGTGTGATTTTGACTGGTTCTGTCCCGCAGGTCATCTCCGCTGCCCGAATCCTCCTGAAGAACCCTGGGAACCAGGCGGCGTACGAGCACTTCGAGACCATGAAGAACCAGTGGATCGACAATGTTGAGAAAATGACAGGTGACAACTCTATCTATCTGTCTATCTATCTATCTATCTATCTATCTATCTATCTATCTATCTATCTATCTATCTATCTATCTGTCTGTCTGTCTGTCTGTCTGTCTGTCTGTCTGTCTGTCTGTCTGTCTGTCTATCTATCTATCTATCTATCTATCTGTCTGTCTGTCTATCTATCTATCTATCTATCTATCTATCTATCTATCTATCTATCTATCTGTCTGTCTGTCTATATGTCTGTCTGTCTATCTGTCTGTCTGTCTGTCTATATATCTGTCTGTCTACCTATCTATCTGTCTGTCTGTCTATATGTCTGTCTGTCTATCTGTCTGTCTATCTGTCTGTCTGTCTATATATCTGTCTGTCTACCTATCTGTCTGTCTGTCTGTCTGTCTATATATCTGTCTGTCTGTCTGTCTACCTATCTATCTGTCTGTCTGTCTGTCTGTCTGTCTGTCTGTCTGTCTACCTATCTATCTATATATATCTGTCTATATATATCTGTCTATATATCTGTCTGTCTACCTACCTGTCTGTCTGTCTGTCTATATATCTGTCTGTCTGTCTGTCTACCTATCTATCTGTCTGTCTGTCTGTCTGTCTGTCTGTCTACCTATCTATCTGTCTGTCTGTCTATATATACAGTATGTCTGTCTGTCTATCTATGTATCTATCTGTCTGTCTGTCTGTCTACCGGTCTGTCTGTCTATCTATCTATCTATCTATCTGTCTGTCTGTCTGTCTGTCTGTCTGTCTACCTGTCTGTCTATCTATCTATCTATCTATCTGTCTGTCTGTCTGTCTGTCTGTCTGTCTGTCTATCTTTATACATCATCTATCTTTATTTTTATTATTTAATTCTATTTAAATGTTATGTTGTTTATGTATTGTATATTGTTTATTTTGCATTTATTTTTTTCTTAATTAAAAATGTCTTTTAATCTATCCAATGAATTTATTTTCAGTTCTTTAATATTTAATATTTAATTTTAGATTTGTTATTGTTGTATTTTTTTTTACTTTTTTATTATTAATTTACAATTTATTTTATTTTAATAGTAATTATCTTAGTCCTTGATCCACAAATGGTTATTTTTGCCTGAAAGTTTTCCAAAAGCGATTCATATTATTTGCTGTGCTTACAGTATTCAACAGATCAAAATAAATTTGAAGTAAAAATACTACAACTAGGTTAAAATAATAAAATAAGTTAAATAACAAAAGGACAATTTTTACTGTTGTTTATAATTTTCAGAAATGATCTACATTAATTTAAGCAACTAGAACAAATCCTGCCTCTGTTCCTCAGGGCTGGTGGATGAAGCGATCGACACCAGGTCTCTGTTGGATGCATCAGAAGACGCCATTAAGAAAGATCTGGACAAGTGTCAGGTAGCAATGGCCAATCACCAGCCTCAGATGCTGGTCGCCGGGGCAACCAGCATCGCCCGACGTGCCAATCGGATCCTGCTGGTGGCAAAACGAGAGGTGGAGAACTCAGAGGACCCGAAGTTCAGAGAAACCGTGAAAGCGGCTTCCGACGAGCTCAGCAGAACCATCTCACCAATGGTCATGGACGCCAAAGCCGTGGCCGGCAACATACAGGACCAAGGTGAGACACGCAGAACGAAGTTCACTTCATTGTGGAAGCCACTACATGTTTCTTCTGCATTGCAAAGATCAATTTTGTTGATATGGATTTCATTTGATTGGCAACAGCCCTAGTGTCTTATTATTCTAATTGATTGAATTTGAGACCAAAACTGATACATTTAATTAGGCTAAAAAATCCCTTTATAAAGGTATAAATGCCCATTAGCTAATGTTAACTAATTAACCTTATCGTAAAGTGTTACCCAAATGACAATTAAGCAAAATGTTGTCTAATTATCGCTATCGATAAAATCCAAGAAAACATCGAGATGTACGTTTTTGTCAAGATTTAGTTTTTTGTCTTGGTTAATCCAATCGTGCAACCCTGGTTATGGGCCGTGTGTTCCTCGCCAGGCCTTCAGAGGGGCTTCCTGGACTCGGGTTATAAGATCCTGAGTGCCGTGGCTAAAGTGAGAGAGTCGTTCCAGCCTCAGGAGCCGGACTTCCCTCCTCCACCTCCGGACCTGGAGCAGCTGCAGGTCAGATCCACCGCAGACGCATGCATGCTTTACAGTTCACGGTTCACACACGCTTTTAAAGGGATAGTTCACCCCGAAATGAAAACTATCCCTCATGTTGTTCCCCGTAAGACTTTCATTCATCTTCAGAACACAAACGAAGATATTTCTGATTAAATCTGAGAGCTGGATCTAGAGCCAGACCGATATTATCGGCCGATATTAGGCATTTTCCAAACTATCGGTATCGGCAGTTATAATGGCCGATAAATGAATATTTCAAAAATAAAATAAAAACAGACGAAACACGCTTGAACCATGTCATGAGTGTTGTGTAGTTTGTCCACCAGAGGGCGCTCTACACCGTTCCTGTTGGCAACACTCGTTGAGTTGTTCACGAGACATACATTGCTTGAATAACAATTAAAAGAACATCCCCATCAGTCCTTTTAACTAAAATAAGCAGGACAAAATATGTGGCCGGCGGAAGTTTCCTCGGCCTGTTATATTGAAAATGTATGCTTTACAATTTGCAGTATGACGTAATCCATTGCTAAATTATGGTTCATCATAGACTAGCTAACCACAAAGCTAGCTAATGCCACTATCATCAGTCTGTTCTGTTGTGACAATAAAAGAAACTTTTAGAAAGAAATGCATTATCATATTATTTTGGTCAAAACTCATAAATAACTACAAATAACTAATGTTAGGGAAATCTGTTAATGTTTTGTTGCGCCTTTCTGAAATAAAAAATGTTAAAAATTTCGGCCGATATATCAGCATATCGGATTTTAAAACCAAAAAAGATTTGTATCGTATCGGCCTTCGTATCGGTCGGGCTCTAGCTGGATCACTCCTCCATAGGCTTCTTAGGACTGAAACGTGCCGGAAAAGTTATTAAAGACACTACCGCGGCTCGACCTTAAGTTTATCAAGAGATGAGAATACTTTCTGTGTGCAAAAAACAAACAAAACTATTCCTGTTCTTCTCTGTGGGCCTCGAGATTTCACATAGTGTAACAGCGTAGCGCTTCTAGGTTGTAAGTCACACATCACACACATGACCAGCGTCGGCCAATAGCGAGCCTGCGTGTGACGTAGAACCTAGAAGCGCTGCGCTGTTACACTACGTGAACTCACTCGACTCGTTATTTTTGTGTTTTTTGCACAAAGAAAGTATTCTCGTCTCTTGATAAACTTAAGGTTGAGCCGCTGTAGACACTATTTTAACGATGTCTTTAATAACTTTTCTGGCAATTTCAGTTACAATAGAAGCCTATGGAGGAGTGGTGCATTAGTTGCTTCTTTCTATTGAGTGCTTCAATACACACTATAAATAACATGAGCTGATCTGGACCACGCCTCACTACCGAACCTGTTCACCACGGGAAACATGCACACACACACTCATTACAAGAGTAACGCGGCTTCTTCTTCAGATCAGCGACACCGCGGCCCCTCCAAAGCCGCCCCTGCCGGAGGGTGAAGTGCCTCCGCCCAGACCTCCACCCCCCGAGGAGAAGGACGAGGAGTTCCCGGAGACGCAGGCCGGAGAGGTGATCAGCGAGCCCATGATGGTGGCGGCCCGGCAGCTGCACGACGAGGCCCGCAAGTGGTCCAGCAAGGTCAGTGCCAAAGAGTCTGCTGGATGGGTTTGGATCCATGCGGGTTATTAAAGAAAAAAACTCATCCTTCCTTTGGGTCATTTTGACCCAGAATGTGTTTTTTATTTTAAATCAGAGGGTTTGTCGCAGTTCAACCACGAATACACTCCAAAAATATTTGATGGATTTGAGGAGTTTTGTAGTCAAAGTTTAAAAAAGTAACAAATCCTTCCCTCACGAGTCAATTTGACCCCCTTAGGATTTAATGGAATGCGAGGAATGCTTCAGTACACATAGAAAAACTAAAAATACTAAAAATTCAAACTAAAAATGCTAAAACTTTACCCAAAAATTATTTTAAAATGTCTATTTGTATGAAGAGAAACTGACTTTAGGACCCAGCAGAACAGATCATTTGCTCCATATAGAGCTATAAGGCCATCTAGTGGCGAGAGTCATAAAATATGATGTTATATATTTATTTTTCCGCAAGAGGTCGGCAAAGACTCCCAATGTAAGATATTTTGAGCTGAATTAAAAGGCTTATGCATGAAATTATGAGTTATTTTGAATTTAAGTTGAAAGAATGTGAGGAATGTGCTTAAATTATTATTTATTTATTATGTATTGATCAAATCTAGTAATTTAGAGGTAAATAAAATAAAAATAACAAAAAATCTCCACAAATAAAACGCAAAATGAAATAAAATAAACTTTCTGGATAAAAAACAAAACAAATTCGGTATATTTTTCGGGCTGCGGGTCATTTTGACCCGCGAGGGAAGGATTTGTTACAGAAAGCCAGGATGAGTTAAACGATGACTGTTTTTGCAGGGTAATGACATCATCGGCGCCGCCAAGCGCATGGCTCTGCTGATGGCCGAGATGTCTCGACTGGTCCGAGGAAGCGGCGGGAACAAGAGGGCGCTCATCCAGTGTGCCAAAGACATCGCCAAAGCCTCCGACGAGGTCACGCGCCTCGCCAAAGAGGTCGCCAAGCAGTGCACCGACAAACGCATACGAACAAACCTGCTGCAGGTAAGAAGAGGAAGTCAAGGTTGACACGTGTGTTGATGTGGTGCAGTCTGGGAAGAGTTTTGGCTAATGTGTGCACTTCAAAAATGCTCAAAAGCAAACCGAACTGAGACCAGGATGTGATTTAAAATGCAATTTCCATGTTTGCTGCGCTTGTTTGTAGGGTTTAGCCAATTTTGTGGCTTTTGATTCAGTGATTCATCTAAGCGACTCTTTTGAATCTATTCACCAAAACAATTTGGCCATCAATATGGACTCGTTCAGAAAAAGCGGCAAATTCGTTCTATTGGTTCAACTAATAACGAAACTAGGATTGCGCTGATACCGATAACCGATAATTCTTTATACTTGAAAGCCGATAACCGATATATATTGGCCTTTAAAAGCTAAATCCAAGTTTTTATATAATTTTTGAGACACTATTAGAAAACAAATGTCTCAATCACACAATTATAATATTATCATTATAATTTTATGTAGCCGATAAGAAAATGTTGCACTTTTCCGTATCGATAACCGATAATTCTTTATACTTGAAAGCTGATAACCGATATATATTCGCCTTTTAAAGCTAAATCCAAGTTTTTATATAATTTTTGAGACACTATTAGAAAACAAATGTCCCAATCACACAATTATAATATTATCATTATAATTTTATGGAGCCGATAAGAAAATGTTGCACTTTTCCGTATCGATAACCGATAATTCTTTATACTTGAAAGCCGATAACCGATATATATTGGCCTTTTAAAGCTAATTCCAAGTTTTTATATAATTTTTGAGACACTATTAGAAAAACAAATGTCTCAATCACACAATTATAATATTTTCATTATAATTTTATGTAGCCGATTAGAAAATGTTGCACTTTTCTGTATCGATAACCGATAATTCTTTATACTTGAAGGCCGATAACCGATATATATATTGGCCTTTTAAAGCTAAATCCAAGTTTTTATATAATTTTTGGGACACTATTAGAAAAACAAATGTCCCAATCACACAATTATAATATTATCATTATAATTTTATGTAGCCGATTAGAAAATGTTGCACTTTTCTGTATCGATAACCGATAATTCTTTATACTTGAAGGCCGATAACCGATATATATATTGGCCTTTTAAAGCTAAATCCAAGTTTTTATATAATTTTTGGGACACTATTAGAAAAACAAATGTCCCAATCACACAATTATAATATTATCATTATAATTTTATGTAGCCGATAAGAAAATGTTGCACTTTTCCGTACCGATAACCGATAATTCTTTATAATTGAAAGCCGATAACCGATATATATTGGCCTTTAAAAGCGAAATCCAAGTTTTTATATCATTTTTGAGACACTATTAGAAAAACAAATGTCTCAATCACACAATTATAATATTATCATTATAATTTTTATGTAGCCGATAAGAAAATGTTGCACTTTTCCGTATCGATAACCGATAATTCTTTATACTTGAAAGCCGATAACCGATATATATTGGCCTTTTAAAGCTAATTCCAAGTTTTTATATATTTTTTGAGACACTATTAGAAAAACAAATGTCTCAATCACACAATTATAATATTTTCATTATAATTTTATGTAGCCGATTAGAAAATGTTGCACTTTTCTGTATCGATAACCGATAATTCTTTATACTTGAAAGCCGATAACCGATATATATTGGCCTTTTAAAGCTAAATCCAAGTTTTTATATAATTTTTGGGACACTATTAGAAAAACAAATGTCCCAATCACACAATTATAATATTATCATTATAATTTTATGTAGCGATAAGAAAATGTTGCACTTTGCCGTATTTTCATTTTTTAAAGTGTTTCCAATCATATTTCAAGCAATTCAAAGCCATCATGTTGAACAGTGCACATCTGAAGGAAATAATACATTATTTATCAGCTTTAATATATCGGCCAAATTTTCTTATCGGGCTGATAACGATAACGATTATGACTGTTTGTTCTTGTAAAAATCATGACTCAAAGTATTTCCGCGTCTTTCTGTAGGTGTGTGAGAGGATTCCTACCATCAGCACACAGCTGAAGATCCTCTCCACCGTGAAGGCCACCATGCTGGGACGCACCAACATCAGCGAGGAGGAATCAGAGCAGGTCAGATGTCAAACCCACTGCCGTTTCTCATTTAAAATCAGGAAACCCGTCTGAATGTGTGCTGGTTCTCTCGTAGGCCACGGAGATGCTGGTCCACAACGCCCAGAACCTGATGCAGTCGGTGAAGGAGACGGTGAGAGAAGCCGAGGCCGCGTCCATCAAGATCCGCACAGACGCCGGCTTCACCCTGCGCTGGGTCCGCAAGACACCCTGGTACCAGTGAGCCAACATATCCCAGCATGCACTGTCCAAGTCATCGATGTCAATGCAGACATCTCATCCACCCGGTGGACTAAACAATCCCACTATCAAAACCGGTGTTCTTCAATGTCATTGAGTGTAAAAAAAAAACACATTGCTTTTATAATTTGCGAAAAATGATTTTTGTTTTGACCTTTTTTTTTTTTTTTTTTTACAAAATGTGGATCTATAACGTGTCATATATAAATATAATTTCTCACCAGCCTTGTTTTCACTCTTTGAATGTATTATTAAATGTCACCAACAAAACGTCTTCACGAACAAGCACAGATTTTGGATTATGAAATCCTCATATTGTGCTTTTTAATGAAAAGTGTTGATGAGCGCATATAAATGCCCTAATGTTGGTAACTGGTTAGTGGATGAAACCTTTCATTCAGGGATGACGCTGCAAACTCTCTGATACAAGAAATACAGGTGTAATCAGAGCTTCAGGACTATGCAAAACCAGTCCATTAGCATTATATATCCCCACACACACACACACACACACACACTGCCATCCTTGTATTTCCACTAAGACGTCACTGTGCTAATACACTACTAAAATCCCTTGCAGAATGCACACTCAAGTATATTTATATGAGTGAGAATATGCATATATTTGCCTTTTCTATGGTTGAGGAGACCAGCAGATTTAATGTAAATAATGTGTTCATCTTTAAAGACAGCCTGTAAGACCTAATGTGCCTTGTCATAATAAAAGAACTTATTATCAGCTCAATCATATGTGTGGGACTATATTTCTTCATTTTTAAATATGAGTTTGGCTCTCTAAATCTGAAGCAATTTATTAAACAATGTCTTCAGTCTGTGCTTTGCTGTTTTTACCACAGTTATGATCTCTGTTATGTTCTAACAATAGACAATTTTGCTAATTTTTTTTGACATAGAGTAAGATATCCTCAAGTTAAACAGGTTCTGAAGGCAGCGTTGTTATAGTTAACTAAAAATAACTGAATAAAAAGTACTTATTTTATTTTAGCTAGTTGCCAAAGCAACATTTCTCGTCTTCATTTAGTTTAACTTGATGTACTATATAATTAAAATTAATTAAAAATATATATAGACATTTTAAAAAAAACTTTTAATTACTAAAATTAAAATTTAAGTTTAAAACTATTTTTATTAAAAAATATATAATAGTGTCTCGATACTGAAATAACTGATTGAAGGTAAGGCAGAAAAATAATTAGGGGGAAATATTTTTAATTAAAAATTGAATATACATTATTAAATAGTATTAATTTCTCAATTTTTTAAGTGAAATTTTTACATTTTACATTTCAAAACTCAATTTGAGTGAATCATTTTCATTTATTCTTTAATATTACAATTAACTCTGAGCTCAACCTCTATTTTTATGAACATTTATGGGACTTTTATGTGCGAGTACAAGTATAAACGCCAGTGTTACGGTATTAATAGGTGATAACTATGGTATTGATTTTATGTAAGGACGGAGATAATATGCAGGCAAAATAACCCTTACAATAATAAATATTGTGATGTATCCTGCATGATTACCACGGAATTGAGTAATGCAAATTGCCAAATGCATCAGCACGAAACACAAATGATCTGAGAGCAGCTGGAGAGTGTGTGTGTGTCAGTGTGAGAAGGAAGATGTCGGTGTGTGAATGTACTGGCGGCTCGCGCGCGCAGAAGGCGTTGAGGTAAACACACACACACACACACACAGTCGGTGCTTTGATTGCGAGTCTGTTTATCTGTCAGAATCACGATGTGCATCTGTGAATCATCGAGTTCAGGCAGGGGATCTTTTTATTTCATCACAGCAGAGCTCACAACACACACACACACACACATCGATAACACCGACTTGCGTCGTGCACTCGAGTGGTTTATGATTTGATATGCAGAAATTAATTTAATGCATCTTAAACATTATGGATCCGAGTATGTTTGTGGTTGCTCTGTCTGTTGCCTGAACAAAATGTACCAGCAGCGCATTCATTCCCCTGCGCGTGCCATCATGACGTCATATGCAGCAGAGTTCATGCATGTTGTCTCTCCACGCAGTGCACGCGCGACACATGTTATGATAGTAACATTTCAGACCTTAAAAACACATGTGGGCTAGTCAGCCAACCAGGGCGATCCGCCCATGCGTGTGATGATGTAACCTATAATGGATGTGATGTAACCAATCATCTGGAGCTCTGGAGTGATTTCGGCTTCCGGGTTGTGTCAGGAGTGTGTGTGTGTGTGGAGAAGGAGAACAGACGCACGCGCTCGCAGCGTGGACGGGGCGCGAGAGCACAGAATCAGTTTTACTGCAGGCAATCAGTGTGTGTGTGATCATGCCGACAGTCAGGTACAGTACAGCAGTGTGTATTCAGTCAGTCTCTCTGTTTGTGTACTTCCGGGTTGGGCATTGCTTGTCTTTATGATGTAACGTGCTTTATTTCCTTGAAACGTGCTTTATTTTTATTTATTCTTCTTATTCAGCTTATATGTGGGTGTGTGTGTGTGTGTATATATATATATATATATATATATATGTGTGTGTGTGTGTGTGTGTATGTGTATATATATATATATATATATAACTGTCAGATTAATGTGCATGTATACTCATATGTTGCAGTAATAATGCATGAACACGTTATATATGGCAGAATGCAAATGTCCATTCACTGATCACTTGTGGCAGTTTTCATTTCAGTTCCCTGACAAATTGATGCTTATCAAGGTTTCACTTGAATGTTGGCCAACGTGTATAGTTTTGGTGTGTGTGTGTGTGCTGCATGTGTTTAGTCAGCACTATAGCATGTGCTCTGAGCTGTAAACACATTCCCATGTAAAACCCATTTAACACACACATGTTCAGATATTAGATTTCAGGGTGCGTCAACTTTTCACAATGTTAAAAAGCAGTTTAACTGTTTTTGTTGTGAACTTTTAGCAAGTCGACTCGACACACAACTGGTTTGTCAGGCTAATAGTATTAGTCCATTTAAACCTGTTCATTATATAGAAAGCGTCACAGAATGATAACGAGGAGGGCTGTACATCTGATGTCCGCTTCACCGTATGAAAGAGTCCGATTCTGGTGTGTGTGGCCCACCAAGGGTTCATGTCTCAAAGGCAGTGTCACTGAAACCCCGGGTCATGTGACCTCCACCTGTCACGCTCAGAATGGATATTAAAGGAATAGTTCCCTCGGGAAGGAATGTTCTGGATCTGCTCCTCAATGTCTTTCCGAAAACTTTAGAAGATTAGCTGAATGTTCATGCTGTTCTTATGCATACAATTACAGTCAATTAAAGGAGTAGTTCACTTTTGTAAAAAAAACTTTTGCTGATAATTTACTTACCCCCATGTCATCCAAGATGTCCATGTCTTGCTTTCTTCAGTCGAAAAGAAACGAAGGTTTTTGATGAAAACATTCCAGGATTTTCTCCATATAATGGACTTCAATGGGGTCCAAACGGTTCAAGGTCCAAAAGACACTTTCAGAGCAGCTTAAAAGGGCTTTAAACGATTCCAGACGATGAATAAGAGTCTTATCAAGCGAAACGAGTGCTCATTTAATAAATAAATAACAAAGTTTAAGTTTTATAAGCACAAATGCTCGCCTTGCTCTGTTCTGTGATGCACGTTCGTGACTCCTATTCGAACTCGTTCATCAAAATGAACAAATCTTTTTCCGAGTCATTTTGTTCATTTCGTTTGTTGAATCAACCAAATGACAACCATATTCATCGTCTGAAATCTTTTAAAGCCCTTTGAACAGTTTGCAGTTTGCACTGAAAGTGTCTTTTTGACCTTGAACCGTTTGGACCCCATTGAAATCCATTATATGGAGAAAATCCTGGAATGTTTTCATCAAAAACCTTCATTTCTTTTCGACTGAAGAAAGAAAGACATGGACATCTTGGTTGACATGGGGGCGAGTAAATTATCAGCAAAAGTTTTTTTTAAAAGTGAACTACTCCTTTAAGACAGGGGTTGTCAAACTTTAAAAATGCGTAGAGGAGATGCAGCATTGTCCGGTTTTTAAAGTTATCTGGATGAAAGTTATGACGAAATTCACATGCATATTTTGTTGAACGCATAGTAATGAAAACATGCAAGGCCTGGAAAAAGTAACATAATGCATAACTTTAAATAAAAAGTAAAACTAAGTAATGTAATTATTATACTTTTTTAGTGAGTAATGCAATATTGTAATATATTAAAGTAAATAAAGAGTAAATATCAGGTATTGTAAGATGTGTGTGTGTGTTGCAGTCAGAACGCTCTGTTTGGGATGGGGAATCCGCTGCTGGACATCTCCGCTGTGGTGGATAAGGATTTTCTTGATAAGTGAGTAGTGACGAACTGTGTGTTTCTGTGTGATCACACAACCTGAGCCAGAAACACACTGTGTTGATTTTCTTGAGCACTGTTAGTTTAATTATTCATCAATAACTAACTTGTGTCTGCGCAGGTATGGATTGAAGCCCAATGATCAGATCCTGGCAGAGGAGAAACATAAAGCTTTGTAAGTGAATTATGTTCACTGCTGTCTTCGCAATGTTGCTTATTGTTATTTCACCTGCAAAATCTTTGAATATACAGTACTGGTCAACATTTCTGATTAGTTAAGATTTGTACTGTTTTTGCTCACCAATGCTGCATTTATTTGATAAAAATGCAGTAAAACAGTAGTATTGGGAAATATTATTACAATTTAAAATAACTTTTCTATTGGAATATATTTCATATTTTTGTAGAAACTGAAACTATATATTTTACACAATTCTTTGACGGATAGAAAGAAAATTCTTAATCTTTCGTAACATTATAAATGTCTTTAATATAATTATTTTTTATCAATTTAATGCTTTCCTGCTAAATAAAAGTATTAATTTCCTTTTTTTTTATTTTTTTGGTAAATTACTTCTCAAACTTTTGAATGGGAGTGTATCACGGTTTCCACAAAAATATGGAGTATTTTTTGAGTAAATATGGAGTAAAAATATTAAAAATATTTTAACTTTAATATTTTAAAATATGGAGTAAAAATATTTTCATTTCAACATTGATAAAAATGAGAAATGAAAATAAAAAATGATTTCTGACACTGTTTCTGTGTCAAAAAATGTTTCTGTGACACTGAAGACTGGAGTAACGATGCTGAAAATTCAGCTTTAATCACAGAAATAAATTAGTTTAAAAATATATTCACATTGAAAATAGCTTTTTTTATATTGCAAAAAAAAAAATCATAATGTGACTCATTAATTGATTAAATAAATGCAGAAAAAATCATAATTGTTCCAAACCTTTGACCAATACTGTATCATAAATAATTGATATAATTGCCCAGCCTTAGTTATATCATAATATGAAAGCTAAAGACAAATGGCACAGACAACATATTAGGAAAATGAATGATTGATGTGTATTGGTGATAAAATACAAACTAGAAATAAGTGATATTTTTATGTTCAACCATTGCACAAATATATATCTATGATATAAACGGTGCCGCCCAGTCCTAATAATGTTAATCTGCAGTAAAATGTGTTTTAAAAGCAGAAAAGCAGACATGTGAATGTAGTTTTAGTGTTGACCTGTGGAGGGCAGCAGAGACTTCTATTCTGTAACCTCAGGAACTTGTTTGTGCCGCAGGTTTGATGAGATCGTGAATAAGAGTAAAGTGGAGTATCATGCCGGTGGATCTACACAGAACTCTGTCAAAATCGCTCAGGTAATCTGGCCCTCACTTAAGTTATTTCTCAGCATACTGTGTGTGTGTATCAGGAAATTACGAGAAGGCAGTTTCATCTCAGAATAATCCTGTGTTTGATATCTTCTCTCTCTCAGTGGATGATCCAGGAGCCGCATAAAGTGGCCACGTTCTTCGGCTGTATAGGAACGGATCACTTTGGAGAGATTCTGAAGCAGAAAGCGGCCGAAGCTCATGTTGACGCTCATTATTATGAACAAGGTCAAGAACCGACAGGAACGTGTGCGGCCTGCATTACTGGAGACAACAGGTCAGACACACTCACGTATACACGTGTTCGAGTTAAAATGCATGCACTAGCACTTGTTTTACTGTTTTAGAAAGGAGTCTCGCCTGCTCACCGAGGCTGCGTTAATTTGATCAAGAAGAATACAGTAAAAATTGTTAAATATAATTTCATTTTAACCCTTTTGCATCCTTCTGGACATTTTTGTCCTTTTTAGTTTTTTTTTTTTTTTATCAGTTTGCCTGTGTTAAAGCTAACTGCAAGAAATTTGGCACAGGTGTTTTACTATTTCACCGACATTTCCTTAAAAAAAATATTTTTTGCATTAGGTACAAAAAAATAGTCCCTCTCAGCGCCTTCTGGACAAAAATGTCCCCATTGAAACCCATTAAAACTGCCATTTTTAATCCCCGGTTCAGTTAAATATAAAATTATGCAATCTTTGTTAAGAGGCTTTCGTTCTGTTGGCAAGGCTTCAAAATTTTATTTTTTACTATTTTATTTTTATTTTTTTTTGATGGTGCCTTTTTTCAGATTTGGCCTATAAAACAAATATCACTTCATTTCCTGTTTTCTGCTTCGGCGTACTATAGAGCCAACTGGATAAATTATGCAACGATATTTGTATGGATGTTAGTATGTGTGTTATAAAAAATATGTGTGTGTGCGCGCGCATGTGTGTGTTTGTAAGACTGAGAGAGAAAAACTGCAAATATCAAATCCAATCACTGTGAGCACCAGTGGGGTTTTGCTGGCACCCAGTGGGGAAAATATGTTACTACGCCCAAACAAACTGTTACCGAAAGCTCATTTTTTGAGATATCATCCTCAAATTTGGAACACAACCTATTTAGATTTATGAGTTTTGAGTTCAACCTGATTTATAAAATATAAATTAATTTTTATAAATAATTTTCATAAACTTATACCTATTTAATTTTTGGGGGGATTTACTTATTATTATTTTTTATGACAGTTTTTTGACATGGACATTTTTGTCCTCCATGTACCTATGTGTAACTTCTTTTAATTGATGCACAAGGGTTAAAACAGCTGTTTTCTAAATGAATATATAGTAAAGTGTTATTTATTAAGCTGAATTTTTATCATTACTCCACGCTTTAGTGTCACATGATCCTTCAGAAATCATTGTAATATGATGATGCACATCATTATCAATGTTGATGCTTCATATTTTTTTTGGAAACTCATTTTTGCTTAAGGATTCTTTGACAAAAGAAACTTTTGTAATATTATAAATGTCTTTACTGTTACTATTGATCCATTCAATGCGTCATTGATGCATACAAGTATTAATTTCTTTTAAAAATTCTTACAAACCTTTGGTAAAATGATAGCATAGCATAACATCCCCACACCATACCACACAGTGGTAACAAGGCATGATGTTCTCATTCGGTTTACGCCAAATTCTGACTCTACCACCTGAATGTCTCAACAGAAATCGAGACTCATCAAACCAGGCAACATTTTTCCAGTCTTCAACTCAATCTAATCAATACATGAATCTAATCTTTTTAATAATTTCATAATTCATACTAAGAGAAATAACAGGCTTTGAATGAAATCAGAGATCAGAACATTATTATGTACCAAATGCACCAGTTTATCCAGGGATACACTGATATAAACATTTTATAGCAGATAATATACTGTAAAACAAGATCGATACATGTTTAAATCAAATACAGCATCATAACTACAGTCTGATAACAGCTTAATACTTCAGATTATTTCTTATTTTTTCATACAGCTTAATATTTCACTCAATTCAATTATGCTGGACTGGTCCAAGATGAAACCCCATTATTTCCGTTATTATTATTTTTAATAGTAATAATAATGCTATTTAACAGTAAAAATAATAATAATGGAAATTATGGCGATACTGATAACATCACCATATAGAGAGTTAAAAGACGACTGTATGATTCATCAGTGGATTAATGCAGTTTTACCTAGAGCGTTCAATCTTTGATTTATGTTGTTTATTACAATCTGTCTGCACTGAATATGGTATATTATACTGTACTTTATTGTACTAATGGGAAATCTGTTTTGGGCTCACAAATACAATCACTGCACCAGACATGTAAAACAAACACAATGCATATAAAACAGAGAAATACACATTTAAAATCAAGTAGTTGGCCTCACATTACTAATATTTGAATATATATATATATATATATATATATATATATATATATATATATATATATATTAGGGTTGTGCAAAAATTAATTGCGATTAATCGCATCCAAAATAAAAGTCTGTGTTTACATAATATATTTGTGTGCTGTATATAATTATTTTGTATATATAAATACCTATGCATGCATGTATATATTTAAGAATTATTTGCGCTTAAATTCTGTATATATATATATATTTATATAATATAGATTAACACATTTTCTTAAATATATACATGCATGTGTGTGTATTTATATATACAATATAATTATATACAGCACACACAAATATATTATGTAAACACAGACTTTTATTTTGGATGCGATTAATCGCAATTAATTTTTGCACAACCCTAATATATATATAATGTTCCATGGTGATTTTCAGGCTCGATGTTTGATTATTACTGTGTGTTTGTAGGTCTCTGATTGCAAACCTGGCCGCAGCAAACTGCTATAATAAAGAGAAACATCTGGATGTCGATCGCAACTGGAGTCTGGTGGAGAAAGCTCGAGTTTACTACATCGCAGTAAGCGATTCACATTTGCATTATGCTAGTTTGAACGTGCAAATGAGAGAATAAAGCCGTTTATTCAAGAAACCAATCATGTTGAATCATCCAAACCATTTTCTGGTCAAAATGCTCCTCTTATTAAAGTATAAATCTGACTCCTGATCTCCGTCCTGAAGGGTTTTTTCCTGACCGTGTCTCCAGAGTCCATCCTCAAAGTGGCCAAACACGCGTCTGACAACAACAAGATCTTCGGCCTCAACCTCTCGGCCCCCTTCATCAGCCAGTTCTTCAAAGAGCCGCTGATGAAGGTCATGCCGTACGTCGACATCATCTTCGGAAACGAGACGGTGAGTCTTCAGATCTTTAAAAGACTGTCCGAAATCGAATACTTCCCTACTATAGAGTACGTGAGCAGAGTAATACATCCGAAATCATAGAATTGGAAAAACGGTAGGCGAAAAGTACCCGGATGACCTACTACTTTTGTCGAGATTCTGAAGTCCACATATGATAGACGCTTTACTATCCCATGATGCCATGGGAGAGGAGTTGTTGTGGTTATATTTGAAAATGGCGGAAACCGGAGACGCGTCTGTAACGTTAGGAGATAAACACAGACACGCATGCGTATCTCTACTGATTCATTCATATTTATTTATCCATGGTAATAGCCAAGCAAATAAATGGCTTTTTCTTTGCCAAAAATCTGTTGTTCATAAGGGTTGTGTGTGTTTTATGAGGTAAATAAATGTTATTTGAGAAAAAGCTGACCGACGCCTCCTCTTGATTGTCGACTCAGACGACGTAAAAAACGCAGATGAAAACAAAGCAGAACTAAAAACAGTGCGAAGTTGGTGCAGTCACTGGAATGTTCGCACTGTTGTGACGGAGTATGTCATGCGACTGACAACAACATGGCGCATGTAGTACGTCCGGTGTTCTGACGATTCATGCTACCCATCGAGATTTGCTACTTACCGGTTATGCGCATGTGCAGACTCGCGGTATTTTTTATTTTTTTTAACAAAAGGTTCATTTTCCAGTTATAATGTTTAATTTCCCTTTAAAAAATGCTTACTACCATATGAATATTAATTTTGTACGGTCAGCCAGCTGAAAAAGAATAACTGAAAGTTTCAGTTACTATGAGGCAGTGGTGGAGGAAGTGCTGAATCTCAGTACTTAAGTAAAAGTACAAATAAACCGATAAATATTTACTTTAGTAAAAGTAGAAGTAACACAATGACAAGTAAAAAGTACCTGATTTTAAATGTACTTTAAGTATTAAAAGTAAAAGTACTTGCATAACAATTTATTCTCTTAATGTCTATTTTTTTCTAATGATTAATAAAACATTTAATTCTAACTCGTTCCACCTAATACTCCTATAATGATGGAAAAAAAAATTGTTGTCACCATTTCTGAAACAAGCTTGCAATTAGGCAATATGCACATCATGTTTATCCTTACTATATATTAATAACTATGTTTGGCAGTAAACGTGATTAATTTATGGTGTAATTCTGAACCTCTTGGCTTGCCATAATCCTAACCAAAAGTATATTACACACGGTACGTTTTCTATGCACATAAAAACAAATTTTCGCGTATAAATGGCACGATAAACACACTGCGTGCGAGACGCATTTAGTGTGACCGGGTTGATGTATCTATGGCAACCAAACGTCACTGGTGAGACAAACGTGCAACGAACGGACGGTCAGATTACGTTTTGGCAGGGGAAAAACTGATCAGAAAATGTAATGAAAATGTAACAGAAGTTGTAGAAATGTAGTGGAGTAGAAAGTAGAATAATTGCTGCAAAATGTAACGAAGTAAAAGTAAAAAGTAGGCACTATTTATTCTACTTAAGTAAAGTAAAGATGCGTGAAAAATGTACTTAAGTAAAGTAACAAAGTATTTGTACTTCGTTACATTCCACCACTGCTATGATATGATATGAGGAAAGGTGTACTTTGACAAGTCAAAGATGAATATTTTATGATAATTTTTACTTTTCACACCATTTTAAAAATAAAAACAGTAGTATATAGTAGCTACTGATAACTGTATTATAATTGTATTTCATACGACTTTAATCGGCATTCTGTGATCAATTCGCGCTACGGTAGCATTTTTCGACAAGGCAGCAAAAATCGACAGAACACCGGACTCATTTATACTATATAGAACATAGTTTTTACGGTCACAAAGTATGTTCTTATTTAAATATAGTACCTATTCACATAGTATGCGATTTTGGACGCAGACAAAGTCCCGTTCTAGTCAATCATTTAATCCCTTAGAACTCATATTTGATCACCAAAATGACATATTTAAAAGGTTTTTCCTTGGAAGAAAGTTCTTCATGCCTTAAAATCGCTTGAATGTAACCCGACACCCTCGCCTCATTTAGTATGCACGGTTCTATGAATATGCAAATGAGCCCCGCCTCCACTCACTCAGCTCAGTTGACGATCACACGTTGATCTGATTGGTTACAAGGTCGTTTGTGACGTCAGCGATATCAAACCGTGTTTTTGAGACAGTTTTAAGGAGGAAATACTCGACTTATGAACTTATTCATGTTGTGTCTTAAAGCGTATTAAAACACCACATAAACAACATTAACAGTTGGATTTACACCACAGGGGGACTTTAAATGTCATGAGTTTAGTTATTAGTTTTTAACTAACCCCCACACATTTGGTTATTGTTTTGGCACGTCTCTTTGATTGTGTGTGTTGACTGATGTTTGTTTTATACCTGTAGGAAGCCGCTACATTTGCAAAGGAGCAGGGCTTTGAGGCGAGTGAAACGCACTGTAATGCCGTATGTGTAATGTAGACTTGTGAATGAATGGACTGCTCCTATAACACACTCTCCCGGTGTTCCTGCAGACTGAAGACATCGCTGAGATCGCACGGAGGGTCCAGTCTCTGCCCAAAGTCAACAAGAACAGGCAGAGGATTGTGGTGTTCACTCAGGGCAGAGAGGACACCGTGGCCACCGTGGGTACGTCCGTCAAACCAATCAAACGCGCCGATTCAGATCAGTTATCTTCCATATGTTTTTTTTTTTTATTAATTGTCTTTGTCTTCTTTTAGGTGATAAAGTGAAAGTGTTTCCCGTTGTAGACATCGACCAGAACGACATTGTGGACACGAATGGTGCTGGTGACGCTTTTGTGGGAGGTAAATGATTCATCAGATCATTTTTGAGAATTGTTCACTTTTAAAAAAATTTTTGCTGATAATTTACTCGCCCCCATGTCATCCAAAATGTCCACGTCTTTCTTTCTTCAGTCGAAAAGAAATGAAGGTTTTTGATGAAAACATTCCAGGATTTTCTCCATATAATGGACTTCAATGGGGTCCAAACGGTTCAAGGTCCAAATGAGAGTTTCAGTGCAGCTTTAAACGACACCAGACGATGTATAAGGGTCTTATCTAGGACACTTCGAGTCATCGAAAAAAAAATTGTGTTCGAACAGGAGTCACGAACGCGCATCACAGAACAGAGCAAGGCGCACATTTGTGCTTATAAAACTTAAACGATTTAATTTATTTTTTAAATGAGCGATCGTTTCGCTAGATAAGACCCTTATTCATCGTCTGGTGTCGTTTAAAGCCCTTTGAAGCTGCACTGAAATTCTCATTTGGACCGTTTGGACCCCATTGAAGTCCATTATATGGAGAAAATCCTGGAATGTTTTCATCAAAAACCTTCATTTCTTTTCGACTGAAGAAAGAAAGACATGGACATCTTGACAATTATTATAGTTATTAAAGGAGTAGTTCACTTTAAAAAAAATCTTTTGCTGATGATTTATTCACCCCCATGTCATCCAAGATGTCCATGTCTTTATTTCTTCAGTCGAAAAGAAATGAAGGTTTTTGATGAAAACATTCCAGGATTTTTCTCCATATAATGGACTTCAATGGGGTCCAAACGGTTCAAGGTCCAAAAGACAGTTTTAGTGCAGCTTTAAACGACACCAGACGATGAATAAGGGTCTTATCTAGGACACTTCAAGGCATCGAAAAAAAATTAGTTCATTTGGATGAACGAGTTCGTACAGGAGAGTCACGAACGCGCATCACAGAACAGAGCAAGGCGAGTATTTGTGCTTATAAAACTTTAACTATTTAATTTATTTTTTAAATGAGCGATCGTTTCACTAGATAAGACCCTTATTCATCGTCTGGTGTCATTTAAAGCCCTTTGAAGCTGCACTGAAACTCTCATTTGGACCTAGAACCGTTTGGACCCCATTGAAGTCCATTATATGGAGAAAAATCCTGGAATGTTTTCATCAAAAACCTTCATTTCTTTTCAACTGAAGAAAGAAAGACATGGACATCTTGGATGACATGGGGGTGAGTAAATCATCAGCAAAAGTTGTTTTGTTTTTTTTCAAAGTGAACTACTCCTTTAACATTTTTTTTTTTTTGAAGCTGTAAATAAGACAAGTATTATTGGAGTATGTTTTATGTTTTTCAACTTGCGTGTATTACAGGATTCCTGTCAGAGCTGGTTCAGGAGAAGCCGTTGGAAGAGTGTATCCGCGCAGGACACTACGCCGCTAATGTCATCATCCGGCGAGTGGGCTGCACCTTCCCGGAGAAACCCGATTTCCCATGATCCCAACATGGATCTTTCCATCTCATTCTCTTTCTTTCTGCTGAAGCTTCGGCAACACAACCTGCGTGCCTCTACATTTGTTTACACACGTTTCCTGTTAAACGGGCATTTTTCAGGATTGCAACGACCACATGAGTTTGTGTTTTAGTACGGATTGTCTTTGATCTGTTTTTATGCTACATTGCAGTGTAATTCTATATTTAATCTATTAAAGATCCATGATATCCTTTTACATGAGTGCATTTATATTTTCCAAAAAATAATAGTGGTAAATTAAATTAACAGAAGTATATAATTGAATTTTTGTCTTTCAGGTCTACATTTATTATGAAATGCCAAATTGTATCTTAAACGCACAATGTTTAAAAATGCATATAAGCTGTATCTGATGTGGGAAGATTTTTCCTCTTCTGGAACACGACCATTCAACTGACCAGTTTAATAAAAAGATTTTAACTGTGCCAGAGTTGTACATCTCTGTTTTGTGTGTGTGCATGAGTATGTGAGTGTGTGTGTGCGTGAGTGTGTATGCATGAGTGTGTCTGAGCATTTGAGTGTGTGTGCATGTGTATGTGTGAGTGCATGAGTATGTGTGTGTGTGCATGAGTGTGTGTGCTTATATTCCCGTAGTTCGATAGGTAGCTCTCTAAAACTTTCTGTTAGCATTCACACGTGAGTCGGCTCAGACAGATCTGATCTAATATGCTTTATTATAACCCTAAACCTACCTAAAACGTGAACACTATTCACTGGCTGCTGCTTTGCAAGCATAAATGTTGTTGGTCATGGTGTTTCAGTGTCTGCGGTTGTGTGTTTTGAGCTCTTCTCTGCTCCAGCAGGTGTGCGTCCAGCTCTCTCAGCTGCTTCAGGAAGCCCCAGTTTGGGATGATGCGTCGCCGTCGTTTGACGTGGTCGATGGCGTCTACAACCGTCATGTTCTCGTAGATCATCAGGAAGGCCAGGAAGAGTGTGGCCGAGCGACTGCGGCCCATCACACAGTGAACTAGAAGCTTATCTGGAGAAATAAACAAGATGACTACACCTCAGCAGTTGTTGTAGTCCTTAAAAAACGATTTCTTTAAAAGCAAATATCTTCCTTTGCTTTGAACTTTGAGCGTTGTAACTTTGAAGGTGTTGTTTATGCTCACACAACAACATTACACACTAACAAAAGTTAGAAAAGTGAAATCATAATCAACCATCCCTTTAATAGAGTCATAACTCACTCTGTGGGTTTGCGAGGGTCTGGTGGATGTGTTCAGCCGCAGAATAGAAGTACTGGCTGAGGTTGAATGTGGGAACGTCCTCCGCTGTGATCCCGTAGTAATGGACGTCCATGTCTCTATAGTATTCAGCGCCCGTGTCCACACTGTTCCACTCGCCCTCCGCAGCGTTCAGGATGTGCGTGATGCCCATCGTCTTCAGCTTGTATCGGTCTTTAGCTGTCTCTCTTCACAGAAACAACAGCTTGAGTCTGGGGGCTGTTTTCAACTAAAAACGCAAAAGTATGCGTTTTGACCGTTCAATTACACTACAGCTGCATTTTGGGTGCATGAAAACGCAAACTTTTGAAAACGGCTTCAAAGTGCAAGTTTTTGAAAACGATATTGTCTCCGTGGGTTATTTTGACAGAATGCGATTTAACGGAATTAACCCAAAAGTTAAAACTGTCATTTACTTATCCTCAAGTCAATGGGAACCGTCGTCAACTGTTTGCTTACCGATATCCTTCAAAATAACTCTTTTGTGTTCAGCAGAACAAACATACCGGGCCGATTGCATAAACCGCTTTATAGTCTTGCAAGCTATAATCAAATTTTTTCTTTAAAAAAGTTAATACATTTTTTAATGTCAGTTAACGTTAAAAAGCCTATCCCTAATCCCTTGACTAAAGTGGGTCATCATACTAGATCTTAAGACACTGTCTTATAGCTAACTAAGTTTATGCAACTGGCCCCATGTTTAGATTGGAATAGGGTGAGTAAATTATAACAGAAGTTTAATTTTTGGGTGCACTGTCCCTTTAAAAGCGCGTCTTAACAGCACGACCGTTGACAGCCGTTAATGTTCCAAATTTAAATGTGAACGGTCTCAAATTTGACTCTCAATTGAGTATACCACATATCGTAGGTAAGTGTTTAGTAGACTTAATTGGGTAAATGTTGATCCTGCATTATAATTAGCATCATCACAATAAGGTTAGTCAAATGAAACGACTCACTCGTTTCCGATGTAGACGTTGGGCCAGACCTCATTGACGTGTGTGTAAGCGACGCTGCCGTGCGTGAGGTGTTTCTCCAGCTCGTACCCGTTTGGTGTCTCATATTCCTCTTTCACTTCACTTACCTCAGACTTCACCCCAAACTTCCTCCGTGAGGTCATTTTCAACCGCGCATTCGATTAAAACAGCATAAAACACATGTATTTGTGTGTTTTCAGGTTGGTTTGAGAGCTGAGTTTGATTCGACTGCTTTGGTCTGACTACAGGTCGGAGGTGTGTGTTGATTTCGGGGTTATTTTTAGAGGCCTGTTCCCTCACTAGAGAGGGCTGACCCCCGAAACACACGTGTTTGTTTGTTTGTGTGTGTGTGTGTGTGTGTGATTCACTTGATAACTGGCATCAACTGACCACACATTGAACCCAAATGAAAAACTGAAACCAATGATTTTGGATTATTTTCCTTAAACCATAATTTTCCTACTCACTTGTTCTATATTATATTGTAAACTTCAGTTCTATGATTTATTTACATTTTGTTAAATTTGTGTGAACACAGTTGCCTGTTAGTTTATACTAATATCCCGTCTCTCCTCTGAGGTTTGAGTCGAGCTGACGGAGCTGTTGAAGGAATCCAGCGTTGGGAAGAATGTTTCGGTGGGAGCAAACCGCATCAATGGCTTCTGCGATGGTGAGTTTCTCGTATATCATCAGATACGCCAACACTAACGTCGCTGAACGACTCACTCCCCTGGCACAATGAACCAAGACCTTCCCCTCTCCTGGAAAACAAATAAAACCACCATCACACATGGTATGTCAAACAAATCTCAAAGACGACTGTAGAGTCACGGACGTGAAACACTATTCGCATGCTAGCCAATTAGTAAAGCACTGTATTCGAAGTCACTGATGATGAATCATTCCCAACAACACGACCTGAAATGTGTGTTTCGGAAAGTAAATAGTCAGTTTAAAGGAGTAGTTCACTTCAGAATTAAAATTTCCTGATTATTTATTTGCCCCCACGTCATCCAAGATGTTCATGTCTTTCTTTCTTTCTTCAGTCGAAAAGAAATGAAGGTTTTTGAGGAAAACATTACAGGATTTTTTCTCCATATTGTGACTTCAATGGGGTCAATTCAGTTCAATTCAGGCAAACCAGTAGTCATTTTCTAAAAAAAAATGTAAAAAATAAAATTATACACTTTTTAACCACAAATGCTTGTCTTGCACTAGCCCTGCGATGGGTAATCACGTTGAAAGGTCACGCGTGACGTTGTCAGAAGTACAGATCTTGTTTTTACAAAGCGAAAGTGCAAGGAATAAGTCAAATGCCATTTAAAAAATAATAAAAATAAAAGGAAAAGCAACGATGTCGGATGATTTGGTGGAGAAAAATTGTTTTTCGCCTACATCGTGTGATCATACCTTTCCAACGTGATTACGTAAGGCATGAAGTCGTGGGCAAGACAAGCATTTGGGATTAAAAAGTATATGTTTATTTTTTTTTAGAAAATGACAGATGCTTTCATTAGATAAGACCCTTATTCCTCGGCTGGTATCGTGTCGAGACTTTGAAACTGCAATGGACCTTCAAACCATTGGACCCCATTGAAGTCCATTATATGGAGAAAAAACAGAATGTTTTCATCAAAAACATTCATTTCTTTTCTACAGAAGAAAGAAAAACCTGAACATCTTGGATGACGTGGGGGTGAGTAAATTATCAGGACATTTTAATTCTGAAGTGAACTACTCCTTTAAATGCCTTATCTCCCCACACGTTATTAAATATCACAGAAGCATGCTGTGTGTGTGTACACAATGCAAACTCTCTAAGTATGAAAGTGCACGATGTCTTACTTTTCTGGGACAGAGCTTTATGAATGAAACCGGCTGTGGGGTAGAAAAACGGTGTGATGTCGAAGTCTCTGTTGTCTGGTGCCTCAACGCCATGATACTCTACGCTCGAGTCCGAGTAGAAATCAGCTCCAGTGTCGATGTGAGTGGGTCCGTGTGCAGCGTTGACGACGTGACTGATTCCTAGACGGTGTAGAAGCGTCTTGTCTCTTGCTGTTGGACTGAGAGAATGCAGTAGCTCTCAAATCAAGCTTGACTCAACAATATCGGTCATGTGATGCATGTGAACTAATTGCATTGGTGATCAATCATGTCAAACAATGGCTAAATCTGATTAGCCATTTATATAGTCCAAGAAGATTTATATAGTCCATGACTCGTGAATGTTCTGAATCTCAGAATGTTCACTAATATTTAATGAACATATATTCTTCCAGTAACGTAACTAGAATGATTTTCACATTCATCTGGTCTTTAGAAATGTAGCTCAAAAACTAATTTTATGCATTGTTCATGGAATGGGTTTATTCTGAAACGGTTTAGTTTGACATTTCTGTAATGTTTTTTAAATGTTGCTACTTTTTTTCTGAACATTCCGAGAAAATTCAAAAGTAACGTTCGCAAATTGAATGTTGTGTTAAAAGTAAAAATGGAATGTTCTGTTAAAACTTAAAAGTAAAAATGGAATGTTCTGTTAAAAGTAAAAATGGAATGTTAAAACATTTTTAAAAACTGGATGTTTTGAACGTTCTGAAAACATAAAAAATAACGTGAATGTAACGTTAGCAAAATGTTCTTAGTTTCCCACTGATTATTTTATTCCCGTAGGTTTTGTACTGCATGTCAAAAATACTAGTCATTTATTTTCTTGTCAAACAATTTATAAGCTATTTATTTATTTATTTAGATTAATGCATACATTTAGCAGACACGTTTAACCGACGCAACTTACAGAAAAGGAACAAAAGCAATTTTTCAAAGAACTAACAATATCCATAACACACAGTGCCAGGTTTATTAGACACTAGATTAGGAAACCGACTGCCATAATGAAAGATGAAAGATCATTTAGCGCACCTCAAAAGATTAGAAGTGTCTCGTTCGAGCATTGTGGAGTAATACGTACGCATCACTGATGTAGATGTTAGGCCAGACTTCATTAAAACCGCCGCAGGGTCGTCGGTTCTTTAGCAGAAGGGTCAAAAGGTCACAGATGGGCGGAGTCTCGTATCCAACATCCTGTGTGCTCATACTTTGAAATAAAAGAGCTTGATGTAAGATAAATATACACGTCAATGCATTGTATTAAAGTGTTTTTGCCTTTCTGTTGTTACTGAACTCACGTTGTGTTTCTCTATGGTTCTTCTGCCAGCTCCGTCATCTACGTAGAGCCGCGTTTGTGTGATGCAGTAAGTGATACGTGTTTTCTATTTCTGCTTATTAGCGTGTCAAAGTGGTAAATATAGATGAGAGACACAGCTGAGAATCTTCCAGAGTTCATTTAGGTAGATGGTACATATTAAATTTGTTCTTTTAATAACATATACAGGTGAAACTCGAAAAATTAGAATATCGTGCAAAAGTTCATGTATTTCAGTAATTCAAATCAAAAGGTGAAACTCATATATTTAGTATATGTAACTATATACATATGCATGATTATACTTTTCAGAGGGCCGACATTTCTGTAAATCTTTTTTTTTTTTATAGATTTCATGTAATATTCAAATTTTCTGAGATTTTGAATTTGGGGTTTTCATAAGCTGTGAGACATCATCAACAAAATCATAACTTTTGCACAATATTCTAATTTTCCGAGTTTCACCTGTATTTGGTCAAATGTATTGACGTCATTATGAAATCAAATTTAATTTCAGGATGACTTATATATTTTAACATTTTTATATATTAAATATATGCATATATATATATATATATATATATTCATAAATTTCAATATATTAAATATTTGTATGAACTCACATTCCTGGTCTTATCTTCATAACCTTTCATAATGAAGTATATTCCTTGTGGACTGACTGATGTTCATGAATGAATCCCTTTCGTTTTCAACCCCATTTGTTGTTTGGAAAGCCTAGTGTTTTTAACCTGTGAATCTATTACTTTATAGTGACTCTGAAGATTAAGCAGGAATAGAATATATTTCGATCACATGTAACAACTTTTTAACACTTTTTTACAACTTTTTAACAAAAAAACATTTTAATTGAGAAATTAAATCCTGTATCAATCATGTAATTCCATCATATGTGTGTCAGGCGATTTCTGAAGCATGCATTTCTGTCATAACTGATGGGTATCTTTATGCATATAGCTCTGTTTCTGTCCCTATAGTGTATTTCTGATCAGGAAACATGACGTGAGTGTGTTGGTCCAGTGTTAGAGGGCAGTGCTCTGGAAGTGCAGTTTTTTGTCCAGTTCTCGCAGTTGTTCAATGAAGCCGGAGTTTGGGCAGATATTCCTGTGTTGTGCGACGGCTTTAATGGCTTCCACCAGCGTCATGTCCTCGTGGATCATCAGATACGCCAATACCAGCGACGACGAGCGGCTCAGGCCCATCGCGCAGTGCACAAGCACCTTACCTTGGAAAAACAAACAATAGAAATGTTTACAAACTACATTTTTTTTAGGAATTCTGAATTTTTACAAAAACATGTCTTGATCACATTTCACTCACAAAATGAAAATTTAATTTATTATTTTTTTTTTCATTATTTTTTAAATTATATTTTGCATAAAGAAAAAAATAATAGGTCGATTTTTATGTTTTGCATTTTGACATTGTCTATGAAGCACATGTTCCTCTTTCAAATTCTAATATGGAGCCATAATAAAAATTTTTTTTTTTAAATCACCATTGTGCATAAGAATTGCTCAATAGGTAAACATAAAATAATATCATTATGCAAAAAAAAACTTATAATTATTGCAAATTGCCATTGTGCATAATGAGAATTCCTTCATGAAAGTAATTTCATGATGCAAAAAATCTTAATGGTCCTAAAAACTTCATGTCAAATATAATTTAATTTTACAGTGAATTCTGCATTTGTTTAGCTGATGTTTTTCAGTCATCAGTGTGTTTCCTCTCCTCACCTCCAGGGGTGCTCATGGCACTCTTGATGAACTTGGCAGCGGAGTAGAAGAAGGGGCTCAAGTCAAATGAGGGCATATCAAACGCCTCCACGCCATGATATGTGATTTTAGTGTCTCTGTAGTAACTGGCCCCTGTGTTAACGTTGAACTTCCCGTGAGCGGCGTTCAGCACGTACGTGATGTTCAGAGACTGTAGCATGTGTTTGTCCTTCGCTGCGTACCTGATTGAGATTCAATTAAACACAGACAGACACTTCTTCTTTTTCTAAATTCCCTGAGTGAATGTATACTAAACAGTCTCTTTCTTTTGAATGTGAGAGATTTGGCTCATACTAACACAACCCATCAACCTAGTTTCCCCAAAAGTCGACTCCTGATTTTCTTACATGTCTCCGATGTATATTCCAGGTCTGACCTCATCAAGATGGCCGCTGGTTCCAGGTTTGACCCACAGAAGTCTCTGGAGGTCAGCGGCATCCGGCGTCTCGTACCGGCCGTCTCCACCGGTGCGTGGCATATCGGCCCGCTTTACACCCGTCCTGCAAGAACTGAACAGCCTTTGGTCTGTTCGAACCCAAAAATGATCTACAAAAAGGTAAAACAAACACCACTAGTCCATATGACTCTCGTCCTATTTGAGGAACAGATTCATTTAAGTAGTAATTTTCATGCAATTTTATACATAGAATGTCCTGAGGACAGAAATGTCACCCTTTCTATGACTAGTCATTTATCTGGTCTTTAGTAATGTAGCACAAAAACTATTTTTATGCATTGTTCATGCAATGTGTTTATTCTGAAACGGTTAAGTTTGACATTTGTGTAACGTTTTTTAAACGTTGCTACTTTTTTTCTGAACATTCCGAGAAAATTCAAAAGTAACGTTCGCAAAAGTAAAATGGAATGTTCTGTTAAAAGTAAAAATGGAATGTTAAAACATTTTAAAAAAACGTTATGTTTTGAACGTTCTGAAAACATAAAAAATAACGTAAATGTAACGTTAGCAAAATGTTCTTAGTTATGATTATTTATATTATTATGATATATTTGTATTATTATTTTATTATTCATTTTAGTAGTAATGTGTTGAAAACAATAGCTCTCCAAAGTCATTGTTACAAGCCACCATCGACACCAAGCACCTTTGATTCTCTTGGATCTCGATCACAACATGAACGTTTGACTAGCACAAATACAGGAGAATAAACTTTAATGATGCTTTATTATGCTGTTTTTGACCTTTTCAGAGTTTAATATCTCACTGAATGCCTTGATTAAATGGGAAACACCAGCACAGATATTCGAAACTCCTATTTTATGTTCCATGGAAAACAACATGAAGGTACGTTTTCATTTTTATTAGAATACTTATTTTAAGCTGAAGGATTGAATCAAATTATTATCATCAAGTTTTACCACTGTACAATGGAAAATTCAACTTTAAGGACATCTGATAATTAATAACTGATATTAAGGCTGCTAGTTGGTGAGTTTTTAGGTCTGTTTGATACTCAAAAGCATAATTTTTAACAATTGTTTTGTGCAAAACATTACACAAAGTATTAGCAATGCATTATGAATGATGTGACATTTTATTATGGTATTAGTTAGTTAGTTTGTCTCACCCTCAAATTAAATAAAGTGTTACAAATCACTTTAATATTAAACATTTCAATACTGCAGAAAATGTTTGTTAACTACATTAATTACATTAACTAACAATGAACAATCCTTCTACAGCATTTATCAATCTTAGTTAACTAATTTACTAATACATTATTAAAATCAAATGTTGTATCTATTAATTAATGCACTGCGAACTAACATGATCATGTTTATTAACTAACATTAACAAAGATTAATAAATGCTGTTAACTGTTACCAAATTTCCATCTTGTCTTGTGTTTCATTAAATTATCTCAACATTCTTAAATCGATAGACTTTTACTTAAGAAACAAACTGACAAGATAAAATCTAATAATAAATAAATGACTTTAATAAATAATAAAGTGACTTTAAGACAAAAACAAGCATCTGCCAATGGGGCAAGAAATGCTAAACTCATTTTTACTTTGAATAAAGCTTATTTTCTGACCCCATTACCAGATATTATTTGCTTCTTTAAACTTTAGTATAAACTTAATAAATTTGAGACATTTTTCAGAAAACAAAGACTTAATCTCTTATGTCATTCAAGGTGAAAAGTTGACTAACTTCTTCATATTCTTCACATTGTGTAACTTATCAAGTTAAAGTGCCATTATAAGTATGCTTATGATCAAATAACAGTTTACACATTGTAAATCAAATATTTATCCATATACCTCATTATAACCATTGCATATGTGCCACTAGCCGTATATACTCAAGATAATGCATTTGAATGAATCTAAAACACATTTTCAAGCACAAACAGACTCACAGTGTGTTGAGGAACCGCTCGTCAGCGTGTATGCATGCACACGTATGTCAGGTTCACGCTGATGACTTCATCTATTTATATATATATATATATATATATATATGTATATATAATCTGATTCAGGCTGCTCTAAACACTCTCTTCAGGGTTCCTGATCTAAAAGCAACAGGGAGTGGATGAAACCATAAAAGATCATCTCTGTAATATCACACTGATTTTAACTAATACAGACAGAGGGACGTTTCTGCTTATTTCCACACACTGCAGTCGCCCTCGTCTGTGTCCGAGTAACAGCGGCTTAAATTAGAAAACCTCATTCCCACAGCGGCGAGTTAAAAATACACACGTTCTCTGTTCTCGTCATCTAGACTAGAGTTTCACAGTCAACAGTGAGTTCATTTGCTTTGCTGCACAGCTGCTTTTTATTTATAATAACCTGTTTATTTCATTAAAAAATGTATATATTTCAAAGAATCAAAGTGTACAGATCTATTTAGAAAGAATATGTTCTGAAATGAACTCAAGATTGGCTTTATTTACTTTAATGTATGTTGGTGTATTGTGAACAATTAATGACATTTGCAACATATTAACACTATAGTTGTTGAAAAGCTTGAGGTCGGTAAGATTTGTTTGATTTTGAAAAAATAATACTTTTATTCAGCAATTGTTCGGAAGTGACGGTAAAGACATTTATACTGTTACACAAGATTAAACTTTCTATTCATCAAAGAATCCTGAAAAATGTTTCACAGTTTCCACAAAAAAAAAACAAAAAAAAAACAGCACCACTGTTTTCAACATTATTAATAATCATAAATCTTTCCTGAGCATCAGATCATCATATTAGAGTGATTTCTGAAGGGTCATGTGACACTGAAGAGTGGAGTAATGATGCTGAAAATAAAATTCAGCTTTGATCACAAGAACAAATGACATTTTTAAAAAATATTTTTAAAAAGTAATTTTAAACCGAAATATTATTTACTGTTTTACTGTATTTTTCATAAAATACAGTGAGCAGAAGGGACTTTAAAACAATAAAACTGCTGACTTTGAAATTGCTGACCCCTAAACATTTGAACGGCAGTGAATGTCACATTTTTATGATCCTGTGGTGTTTTGGTCCTGTTGTGTGTGTGTGATGGTCTAGAGTTCGCTGTACATAGAGGTAGTGTGTTGTGTTTGTCTGAGCGTGAATTTAAGAGTGAGTGTATATTTACAAAACGCCCTTTAAAATAATCCCTTGAACATTTCACTATCTCTAAAATGCATGTTTGCATATATTATGAAGTGCATGTTCAAGCCTTTTTAAGATAAATATGGATGTTTAGAAAACGGTTAGTTCCAATCCTTGATTCTGATTGGTCAATAGCTGTGCTTTATTCATGATAAAACACGGCTATGACCGCTTCACCCAATGGTTCTGTGTATCACTGTGCAACACTGCAGTTCCTATGTAGTGTTTTTTTTTATTACATATTACACATTGGAGTGTTGTTGCTGTTCATGGTCAGGGACTATTTTTTCTAGCGGAAGGACGGCTTTTAGTGATTTTACTTCATGAAAGTTGCACTAATACATTTTTTTTTTTTACTTTAATACTTTTATTGTGTGGTAACCGCTTTATAAAAGCAATAAGGCACTCGAGGCAAGTGAGTAAGTAACGGCTGAAGGGGTTACTCCGCTCCGAGTCGAGCCTAACAACGCCCTTCAGCCGTTACTTATTCACAATACAGCACAGCCTCTCCTACCTTATTGCTTACATATATATAATTTTTGACTGCTGTGATAGTCCATTTTAATTAGATTCTTGCATTATGTAGCTTCACCCACAGTCAAATCTCATTGGTCCAAATTCCAGCTCGTCATTATGTAAGGGTTAATTAATCCATTAATACACCTCGATGGGCATTTAACCCGCTTATACTATGGTCACTTGCCAAATAACACATTTTTAAAACATTAGTTTATATTTTAATTCTAAAGTTTTTACAAACAATAACTTGGTTTCCCTGGCAATTTAGCAACCGGAGATTGTTTATAGTCCGCTCAGCTTCAGTTTAGCTAACTTACGAGCCAGAGAGTTAACGATAAAGCCATGGGCGTTACACTTTCATTTTTTTTTTAAACCTATAATTAAAACACGCAGGTAGGCATATATTATAATGGCTAACTAGATGTTTGTTTTGATATAATACTTTGTAAACGGATACTTTGCCTGCCTGTTGCTATGGTTACTCACAGCTGTTGCTATGGTTACTCACAGCTGATGCCACCAGCGCATTTATTTATTAATTTCGAACGGTAAACAGTCAGTTTCACCAGAACTCCTTTACTAGGTGTCCATTATCTTTTTAATGGACACCCTGCAGCCAATCAGAATCGAGTATTCACCCAGATCACGATATAATGCATATTAATTCGGTCGATAGCATTTATGTTCTCTTGTTCAGTGCAGAGAGACAAATCACTTGTCACGTCTCCGGCCTGGTTAGGACGTGGTGTTATGATCGTTCATCATGTGGTTGTTGGTTCATAGCAGAACACATCTCCTGTGTTTCCTCTTCCTCTGCAGGTCCAGATCCAGGAGCAGAGCCAGGAAGTTTCTGTTGGGATAAATGGCTCGTTTCTGGACGATGCGCCGTAAAGCCGTGTGCAGAGGCATGTCATGATAGAGCATCAGGTACGCCAGCACTAGTGATGAGGAGCGGCTCATTCCCATGATGCAATGCACCAGAACTTTTCCTGTAAGGAAGAGATAAGATACAACATACAATAACAATGCCAAAATTATGGACAGGACTTGCAATTTTCTACCAATTTTCACCGGGTGATGTGTTTTGTATCAGTATGTTTGACCTGAATGTGTTTATTATGTACACATATTCCATTCATTTTTGTAAAAAATCATTATTTGATATTGTTGCCGTATTTAGCACAATTTTAGACAGGCTGCATCAGTTACAGAAGCAGCCGAATGTCTAACTAAATAGCTATTTGTCTATTGGTTAACACGTATAACCTACATGATGTCACCCGAAAAAAAAAGTTTTTACAGAGGCGGAGCAAGTTACTACATATATATGAAAGATTATTACATGCACTGATTAATTACACACAGTAAGTCTAGGTACACGTGTTTAGAAAGTAATTAGGTTTGATGTTGATTTGATTGGCCCTTGCACATTTTTTTCGTTATGTTAAAAAATAAATGCAACCTCATGTTATGTCAATCATGTGGAAGCTTGTTTCCGCCACTGAATGAAAAATAAAAAAGGTAATTGCGACTTTTTATCTCACAATTCTGACTTTTTTTTCTCAGAATTGCGAGTTATAAAGTCAGAATTGCGTGATATAAAGGCGCAATTGTGTGTTACAAAGACAGAATTGTGAGATATAAAGTTAGAATTGCGTGATATAAAGTTGCAATTGCGTGTTGTAAAGTCAGAATTGTGAAATTTAAACTATTCTGAGGGGGAAAACAAGTTAGTCTTTTTTCCCCCTTAGATAACTCTGATAACTCTGATAACTCGCAATTGCGAGTTTATATCTCACAATTGTGAGAAAAGATGTCAGAATGTTGAGATATAAACTCACAATTATGTGTTATGAAGTCAGAATTGCAAAATTTAAATTCGCAATTGTGAGAAAAAAAGTCAACAATTGTGAATAAAAAGTCGCAATTCTGTCTTTTTTTTTCTCGCAATTGCGACAATTCTGACTTCATATCTCGCAATTGTGAGATAAAAAGTCGCAATTATTTATTTATTTATTTTTATTGAATGGCGGAAACAAGCTTCCATATAATCACGCTTGCACACTGCCTCCAAAAATTATAAAATCATTAAAAAATGGATCGGGTTTGATTTTTTTTTCTTGCGTTTTTCGCATCTTTAGCAAGCGGTTTGAATGGGGTTTTGACAATTCAGAGCTCAGTGTGCAAGCGTGATTGACATAACGTGAGGTCGTATTTATTTATTTATTTTTAAAAATTTTGTAAGTGAATTTCGGCCTGTGCAAGGACCTTGAGTGAATTCTTCAAGGATTTCTTACCATCAGGAGAGTTGAGAGCTTTGTGAATAAAATCTGCTGCCGGTTTGAAGTAAACATCCAAATCGAAGTGCGTAGAGTCGTCAGCGGGGATACCGCAGTACACAAAACTCGTGCCGTAGTAGTTCTGGTCCCCGATGCTTCCTCTCTTGGAGTGAGCGGCGTTCAGAATATGAGTGATGCCGAGGTTCTGCAGGGCGCTTCGGTTCTGCGCTATTCCTCTGACGGGACAAGATTATACATGATACAGCTTAAAACTGACCTGGTTTACTTTCTTTACTCTCTTAACAAGTTTTTTGTTTTTGTTTTGCAGCAATGCCATTTTTCGTTCCTCAAAGAACCTTTCAGTGATTTTTACTTAGTGTGAAGAACAATTGAATAATCTAAAGAGTCACTATATAGATGTTGATTGATTGATTGATTTTATTTGACCACTTAAATAAATATAAAAAAATATGAAACAGTATTTTGTCATACATGAAAAATACATAAATAGTCAGAGATGACACAAAAAAGCCTAAATACTTATTTCCAATCTATAATCTTATATGGATTTATATAATTTTTATATAGAACATTTTGTGGAATGAAAAGGTTCTTCATGTAACCATCGATATTAATAAAGAATCTTTATTTTTAAGAATGTAAGGAAGAGTTCAACCATGTTTCACCTTCATTTTAGTATAAAACAGCAATTTTTTCGCCATCCAATCAACAGCCGATGGACAAATTTAAGTCCCGCCTTTTTTACCTTATTGAATATCCTGTTTCACTCAGAAATGCATTATGGATGAAAAATGTTTTGGGGAAAGTAGTTTGAAGTTGACCTAAACAGTTCAGTTCAAGATTAATATTGTGTATATCATGGGAGTATGAAGAATGATAAACAGTAGTGGTCAAAAGTTATTTAGGAAAACTGATCTTCACTCTTTATTCAAATATAATTAAAAATGCATTAAAGCAAATTGCACAGTTGTGCTTGGTGTCGATTTTTTTTTATTTGTGATCAAATGCAAATCGTGCAACAACTTTTAGCCCGGCTTTCATACGTTATGAACACATACAAAAAAAAGTACAACAACTGATAATGTTGTAGTCAATGTGTGCTTTCAGCTTCTTGTTTTTTGCCATTTTTTTTGCATAGTAAAATAAAATCTGTCGCTGTACTTTTTTGCTATAGCTTTACTTTTTTAGCCAAATCATTTTTCAGATAAATACCTTAAGCAAGTTTAGTGTTTTGTTCTTCCCTTAAAAACATTTAAAACAAAAATGTCCTCATATATTCATAGTTTAATCAAACTTTGTAGGGTCAAAAACAAACAACAGTTTGACCACTACTGTATAAAGGTACATCTCAATGTGTAGCTCAATGTCTTGTGAAGTCAGCCGGTGACATTTAAAACAGTATTAATATGATTTCTAGAGACTCGAGAGATTCAGGCGTTAAGCAGCTTATACTTACACATTTCCGATGTACAGGTTTGGCCAGACCTCATCGATTTGGTGCAAGTTTAACTTACACGAGTTCAAAACTTTCTCCAGGTCCTTGACTGACAGATACTCTTTCCTGCTATATTTACGGGCCATCATTTCTTTCCTGAATTATCCGCTAGATAGATGAAGACAGTGTGTTTATAAAGATCCGGCGCTTCGGACTCGAGGCTCTCTGACTGATCCGCCACAACAGCTGTTACCCAATTTAGTGCCTTAGTGCGCAGATAGTCTTACTCAGATATGTACACACACGTACACAATTGACTTGGATAACCTGATTATTTGATGCTTATGCCTTTTTTGTTCATAGTTTATAGTCACCACATCTGCCAAGCTCCAGAAATGCATTTAAAACTGCATTTAAAAGACCATAAAGTGTCTAGAATTTAAATCAATGTTCAGTGATAATCTTTTACTAAAGGTCAGAAATCTTTTTCACATTTGCATTCAGCTAAATTTAAAAACTGGTGCATTGGAAATCGTACACAAAAATTTAAATATCGTGCAAAAGTTCATTTATTTCAGTAATTCAACTTAAAAGGTGAAACTAATTTAATATATAGACTCATTGCATGCAAAGTGAGATATTTCAAGCCTTTATTTGTTATCATTTTGATTATGGTTTGGCTTACAACTATGAAAAACTTCTAATCATTTTCATAAGATTTCATAGGTTTTCATAAACTATAATCCATATATCCATATAATCCTATAATCCATAATCCAAGCTAGAAATATCTTACTTTTTGCATGTAATTAGTCTATATAATATATTAGTTTCACTTTTTAAGTTGAATTACTGAATTACTGAAATAATGAACTTTATGCACGATATTCTAATTTTTCGAGTTTCACCTGTTCTGTAAGATCTTTTTGGAAATTAACAGACACTATAAACAGCATGAAGATTTACAGATCTACTTCTGTTGTTTCCCACAGATAAAATACCAACACACGGGTTTGGAACGACAGGAGGGTGAGTAAATGATGAGCGAATTTTTATTGAATTATGATTGAGTGAAGGAGAAGCATAGGCTGCTATTCAGATTTGCCAGGTAAAAATAAATAAATAAATAAAATCAAATTAAATAAATAAAAGTGACAATTGTTGACAAATATAACAAAAAACACCCCAAAATACAAAACTAACAAAAAATAATTATAATTGAAAACTTTTAGGGACCTTTTATTATTTTTCACAGTAAATGATGCTTACAATGCTCATTGTACTCTAAAAGTACATGTATTATATTATATATAATTTATTAATCATCTAAATTACAACTAATAATTGAATATCTAATTTCACTGTAAATTCTAAAGTAATTCATTAGATTTTACTTCTAAAAACTCACTGAAAAAATTGCTTTTCTTTTGCAAGTTTTTCCATGCAGATTTTTTTTAAAGTTTAATCTAGTTAAGTAAAATTAACAAATGAAAACTGGCAAGTTAAAGTTGGTTGAGTAATTTCTACTTAGCAATACGCTGTTTCAACATTTTACTTTGACAATATAACACTGAAAAAAGCCATGTTTTTACCGTGTATGCTTTAGAACAAATAAATAACATATCTAGTGTAGACGTATATCTACACAATTGAAATAATGTGGTACCCAGCCGAAACAGAGATATGAATACTTGCTACCCAATAATGCTAACATCCGTCAGATCATTTTTGAGTGTGAATGTCATTTTAAGTAGAAAATAAACTCCAGATGTCACAAAACAGCAAGTTACTAAACCTAACAACAAAAGCAATGATAAAACAGTGAACATACAGTGGAGAAAAAAGCAATCTTATAAATTATTCATGGTGGGAATACCAGTATCAGAAAGTTGAATAGGTTTAACGTTAATATTTATGCATTCATTTCTACAATATATACTTTGTTTTGTAAATTCTTGCCTGGTTTAAATACATATTCAGTTTTTTTCTGCAGTGTTTCCTTCACCACAGAGTCATGAGAGTTGATAATACATTTAAAGTCACAGACGGATGTTGTTTCCAGACCAGCGTCACTTCATACAGCCCAGACTCGCATCGAGGGCCCGCAGCTGTTTGAGAAAGCCTCGGTTCGGGAAGATCCAGCGGTGCTGTTTGACCGTTTTAATAGCGTCCAGGAGGGAAAGCCTCTGGTGTATCATGAGATAAGCCAGAACCAGAGAGGCCGAGCGACTCACTCCCACCGCACAGTGAACCAAAACACGTTCTGCAGCAAAGACCAGAGAACACAAACTGTGTAAAACTATAATAAGATGAATTATAACATACTTTTTTTTTGCGTACGCCATTTTTGGCTTTCGGGTGCACTTAGTAAGGATCCTACGCGCAGTTTTATAAATGAGACCCCTGGACTCGGTCAGACCAATGGCGAGACCAATAACCAAGTCCGGGACAGTAGAAAAACGTCTCGAGTTCGGACTTGAGGACTACAGCAAATATGATACAGTAGTCTTTACAGGGTACCGCATCATCTTAGCTCGGTCAATCTGTCTGAGACTCAGCAGGTTTTACCTCCTGGAGAACCGAGAACCTCCTTGATATAATCAGCGCAGGGGTGGAAATACACCGACAGGTTGAACGATGGCGAATCTTCTGCTGCGACTCCGTAATACTCGACCTTTGACCCGTAGAACTGGTGGCTGCCCTGGCAGTGCATGTGTCCGTGGGCGGCGTTCAGGACTCGGGTGATGCCCAACTTCCACAGACTGAACCGGTCATTGGCCACAGACCTGGAGATCAGGAACACACGCTGTTAAAATGTCAGAAGTAGATCTCTGGGTAAATTCATGACGCCATCAGGAGAAATTCATTTTTACGTTTGTAAGAACATTTTGCAAGTTGGATTTTTTTACTTTGTGGCTATTATGGCCAAAAAAATGATGTCTTTGGGGGGGGGGGGGGGGTTTCTATATTTTGGGCATTATATGATTTGTGGGCACTATATGTGGATTGGATTTGAATGTGCAAAACCAAATATTCTCACTGAGATACAAGAACACACACACATATTCATTCACATACTCATTACATGCTAAGTGAGATATTTTTAAGCCTTCATTTGTAATTAATTTGGTGACTATGGCTTACAGCTTATGAAACCCCTAAATTCAAAATTAGAATATTGTGAAAAGGTTTTCATAAGCTGTAATCCATATCAAATTTTAACAAATAAAGGCTTGAAATATCTCACTTTGCATGTAATGAGTCTATATATTAGTTTCACCTTTTCAGTTGAATTACTGAAATAAACTTTTGCATAATATTAAAATTTTTAGAGTTTCACCTGTGTATGTATGCATGTGTGTATATATATATATATATATATATATATATATATATATGAAGAGTTCAGATGCAAAAGCCTCTAAATGCCATTTGAAATTTTCTTCTTTAATGATAATTTTTATCAAACTTGTATATTTAAGTTCAGTAATTTCACTTAAATGGCAATGATAATTACCTATTAATTGTTATTTAAGTGAAATTACTGAACTTAAATATACAAGTTTGATAAAAATCATCATTAAAGAAGAAAATTTCAAATGGCACTTAGAGGCTTTTGCATCTGAACTCTTCATATATACAGTATATGATATATATAAAAATTTGAATATTATGCAAAATTATTACAAAAGAAGGCTTGAAATATCTCACTAAGCATGTAATGAGTCTATATAATATATTAGTTTCACCTTTTAAGTTGATTTACTGAAATAAATTAACTTCTGTCTATCTATTAAATTAGTTTTTACTTTTGTATTTTTAATTTTTAGTAATATTTTTTAGTAAAGTTTTAGTATTCTTGTGTGTTTTTGTCATTTTTATTAGTTTTTTTTTTTTTAATATGTCTACATAGTTTATAGTTATTTTAGTACATAATTGCCTGGTTTCACAGACAGGGCTTAGATTAAGGCCTTAGTTCAATTAAGACATTTAAGTAGCTTTTATATACTGGTGTGAATCTTGCGACAAAACAACAACACCAACATATTTTAAGTACCTTTCTACGGAGGCGTATTGCATTTACTTGAAGAAAAAAAAATCTACTCTGTTTTTCTGAATTAATGAGTTAATTCTTCATGAGAAAAAAAATATTTTTCTCTGTTTTTCTGAATTAATGAGTTAATTTTTCATGGATTTTTTTTTTTTTGCTCTGTTTTTCTGAATTAACGAATTAATTCAGAAAAAACAGAGCAAAAACTTTTTTTCTCACGAAAAATTAACTCATTAATTCAGAAAAACAGAGCAAAAAAAAATTCTCATGAAAAATTAACTCGTTAATTCAGAAAAACAGAGCAAAAAAAATTTTCTCATGAAAAATTAACTCATTAATTCAGAAAAACAGAGAAAAAAAATTTTTCTCATGAAAAATTAATTCATTAATTCAGAAAAACAGAGCAATTTTTTTTCTCATGAAAAATTAATTAATTAATTCAGAAAAACAGAGCAAGTGAATTTCTTTTTCAACTTTTTTCTTCAAGTGAATGCAATACGCCTCCGTACCTTTCAGTTAGAACAGCTCAAACATGCATTTTAGTCTGAGACTAGCTTAAGTCTCGTCTGTGAAACTGGGGGCAATTTAGACTAAATGAAAACAATGTTGGTTTGGCTTTCTTTATTTCATTTAAAGTAATGAAAGTGTTGTTAGTTTATGTCCAGTTCACTGTCTATAATAACCCTGTGACTCACATATCACCCAGGAAAAGGTTGGGCCAGACTTCATCCGCATGATTTCCACTCCTCTTTCCTGCAAACAGGACTTTCTCCAGTTCCCTAACGGAGGGCGTTTCACAGACCTCATCCATTACACTCACACACACTCATCGTGGATCTGTGTGTGAGATGAGCACGACTACATCCTCTGTGTCTCTCTGGTAAGATTTGCATGTCATATCTGCTGCTGTCCAATATGAGTTTATGTGAAGTGACAGGAGCAGGTGCAGCTGCTAATCTAAAACTGAACCAGACTCAACTACCTAGCAACCATTTTAGCAATGCTCAAGTGTCCACCCTAGCAACTACACCTTGGCATTATAACATGTACCAAACATATCAGGAAACGACGGGGTGCTTTACATAAATAAATAAATAAATAAATACAGATAATTCAATTCAATTAATTAAAGTCAGAGGGCTCATTAGAAAACTGTGCTGTATGGTGTAATTCCACATGGTGGCCAGAAGAATTCGCTGTGTGTCACAACGGAAGTGACCTCATCTGCAGTATTTACACACACACACGATAACACACACATCCACTGCTGTCATATCGACTGCACCTCTAGCTGGGTCACGGCGCAATGATTCACCTCAGATGTCCCGATAGAGCGACATTTAGGAGATTCATCGCAATTCGCAGTGAATAAATCTGATGTTTAACGTAAGTGAAGCGCGTAGGCTAAGCGCTAGCATGCTAACACACTCACATGCATCTGAAATATCCTCCTAATACTGTCATGTATTGTAATAGGCGTATGAACCCATTTTCAGGGTTATGCTTGATTTTATTCTCTGTTTATTATTGCTGTGATGGGTTAAATTGGTGCGGATAAGAAATGCTAGTCAAGATATTTTACATATTTTAAGTGTCGCACTGCAAATTTGTGTCATTTGCTGATGTTGAAGATTGATGATATATGCCTCGTTTACCACAGACAGGTAGCCTACTACGTGTACAGCTCACTAGGTTTTGTGTCACAGTCAGTGTTATCCTGACAGGTCCAAAGGGTGGGATTGTACCTGTATGACAGGTACCGGGTCCTTTTCCTTATCAACAAGCTTCCCTGTGTCTGGTATTGATTAAAGTCCTCAGTGTGATAATCTGAGAGACATAATTATACCTGAGGTACTTTACTCGAATTACTTCACTTTTATTTTATATAACATGGTATTATTTCTCTCTGCTGCTGAGGGGCGTGGCGTCGTGTGGGTGTGGCTAGCTGTTGGCTTGACCTTGTTGGGCGTGGCCGCCACTGTGATATTTTTGAAGAAATAACGTAGTCGATGTGGACAAATATATATTTTAAAAATTGTCTAATTTTCCTTGGATGATTAGTAGTCTAATCAGTCCTATATTGAAGAATGTTTTACTATTAGACTGACGTCGATCAGTCGTGTTTTAAAGAGACATTTACATAAAAGGTCAATAATTTTATCCCTTAAAACTAATCTAAATGACATATTTAAACGTTTTTCCCTTGAAAAAAATTGTCACAGCTTGAATGTAATCTGCTCCCTCGCTTCATTTAGTATACGGTTCTATGAATATGCAAATGAGCCGCGCCTCCGTCCACTCACTCAGCACATAGATCCACTGGTTGACGATCGTTGATCTGATTGGTTACAAGGTCGTTTGTGACGTCAGAAACACCAGCGATAAGGAGGAAATACTCAGCAATGCTGTCGACTTATGAACTTACACACGGTGTGTCGTATTAAAACACCACATAAACAACATTAACAGTTGGATTTACACCACAAGGGGACTTTAAGTGAACTTTCAAGGGGTTTATTTTAAGATATTTTAAGCACTATTGCTAACATATATACGACTAAAAAATACCAGAAAAGTATCCCAAATGGCTTGTGCACTTTAAAAGTCTTCTGGAGCCATACATGTCATGAACACAAATCACCTGTATGGCACTTTCCCAAGTTCCTCTCCAGTTGTGAGTATAAAGAAATAGTATATATTTTTTTTTTTTGATGGCATTGAAGAAAGAATTGGTCCAGCATGCAAAACAAAATCAATTTGATTGATATGATAACACCAGAGTGAAGGTCATCTTCTGATAATTTTGTTTAGTAATATTTACTTGCTCATTTGTTTAGAATACACACAGAGTAAAGCGTCACATGCTCAGATGCGTTTCACATGTTTCTCTGTGTTCGTCTCGTTGCATTACTTCTGTCTTTTAGCTTCTTTTTGCTGACAAACGGACTAGTGAAGTCATGCGACTGAAGTGTTTCGCTGATGTGTCCGTAGATCTGCTGGAAAAGAGGATGTTTCTTCACGTCTTAGCCTGACGCCAGCACACACACGTCTCAGAGCGGGTTCACCATGTTTCTCTTCCTGTGGTGTGTTAAATGAACGGTTGTGTTGGGTGTAAAGTGTAGGTTTTAGCAAGTCAGGGTGTGTTTCTAAGCATTTCGGATGTGCTGCTTCAGAGGAGAGTTAATACAGTCGTCCCGAGGGAAAAGAGTGTTTTCTGAGAGCTAATGAACCGAGATTCGGGAACAGAACAAGATGTTTTTAAACCGACTTCTAGGCCAGTGGCTCTTGACCTCTTGTCCACAACAACATTTAAAGACCCGGCACTTCTAGTTTCTGTACATTATGTTTCACGATTGCAGAAGCTTTCAGAGCTGGATATATTTATTTTTTTTAAGCAATGACTTTGCAAAACTTCTCAAAAATCAAGATTTTTTACATATGGGCTTAACTACAACAAATTATTATTTTATTATAGCGCTGTAACGATTAATATGTGGGTGCACTGTGTATAATTTCGCTAGATAAGACCCTTATTCATCGTCTGGTGTCGTTTAAAACCCTTTGAAGCTGCACTGAAACTCTCATTTGGACCCCATTGAAGTCCATTATATGAATGTTTTCATCAAAAACCTTCATTTCTTTTCGACTGAAGAAAGAAAGACGTGGACATCTTGGATGACATGGGGGCGAGTAAATTATCAGCACAAGTGAACTACTCTTTTAACCCAAAATTGGTTTTGTGGTCACAAATGTGTTTGTTTCTGACTTTCATGAACCACCTCGTTGGTGACATGACTTTAAAATCAGCTGTTTCTGTGTTTTCCAGTGTCGGTGAGCATGCGTGAGCGAGAGATGGCCGGGAACGGCGGGCAGATGAGCGTTCGGCACTGGACGCCGAAGCACGTGGGCCGCTGGCTGCGTGAAGAGGGTTTCTGCGATTACGTGGACCTGCTGTGCAACAAACACCGCCTGGACGGCACCAGCCTGTTGAGCCTGAGCGAGTACGACCTGCGCTCCCCTCCGCTGGAGCTCAAGGTGCTGGGAGACATCAAACGGCTGATGGTTTCTCTCAGGAAGCTTCAGAAGCAAAACGCTGACGTGTTGGAGGAGCTCGGCCTGACGTACGACGGACACTCGCCTCAGAACAGTGCAGGTGCTGCTTCGGATCATGATCCTGTCTAGATTTGAGCTATTTGTGTGTTTTTTGTAGTTCTGATGTTGTCCAGGGAGATTAATGGTGAGGCGTTTACATTTACAGTACAAAACATTAATTTAACCCTAAAACCGTAGTCTGGACAAATGTGGGCAAAATAGTTTTGATTTATTTTTAAAAAATACTTCCCTTGATCTGAGTGGTAAGTTTGCCTCCTGAACACACACCACTTTTTTTTTGACTCAATTCAACAATGTTAAGTTGGTGAAAAAAAAACTCCTTAATCTTGTATTTGGGTCCAAATTGGGGAACCCATAGAAATGAATGGGAAAAACTGTAATTTAGAGCATTGTAAAATAAGCCAAAATAATGACAGCAAAGTCACTTCATCTTTAGGTTTTAGCTCTAAGAACTTATTGGAATGATATTTTAATGTAGTTAAAAAAATAAAACATAAAAATAAGCATAATTTACATAGAAAATATGGTACTTTTTGAAGTAAATAAATTCAAAAATACCACCAAAATAAAAAAAAACACCATAAATGGATAGACAAAACTTTATCGAAGACAGTGATATAACATTTATAATAAATAAAAATTAGGATCAGTCCTCTGTGCCCACATTTGTCCACAATTACAGGATTAAGGGTTAGAAAGTGAATACAGTTTGAGGGTTAAAGTCCCCTGTGGACTGTTGGGTAAGTTACTCTAAAAAAGTAATTAATTACTAGTTACTAATTACCTCTTCAACAGTGTAATTAGATTACTGTACTAATCACTCTCTCTAAAAAGTATTTAATTACTTTTAATTAATAATTACTTTCAAAATCCCATATCGATCTCAAACAGCTGCATAATACAAGGTTAGAAATTAATCTGTTTTAATTCTTTCAAATAAATACTATAAAATTGCATGAATTATCCTTAAACTGACCAAGGTGGAGAAGGTTACATTATAAAAACATACTTTTTAGCATCAGACAATACATTTTGATGTTAAACCCACGATTTTTTGGTGTCTGATCTCATGACATTTCACACTTTTTTCATACATATTTTACTATAATTCATACAAATTTGTACGAGTGCGGTCGTAATATTTAGACCCCTCATAAAATGCATATGAATCACTGTGATCGGATTGATCTATACATAGTATTTACCTCAATTACATCAGAAGTAACTGTAATTAAATTACAGATAAATTAAGAGTAATCCCTTACTTTACATTTTCAAGGGAAAAGAAATTAAATTACACCCAACACTGCCTGTAGTCAATAATTTGAACTCACCAAAATGACATATAAATGTTTTTTTCCCTTGAAAAAATTTCATCATGCCTTAAAATATTTTGAATGTAACTCGACACCCCTGCCTCATTTAGTATTCACGGTTCTATGAATGTGCAAATGAGCTCCGCCTCCACTCACTCACAACTGTGATGTTTTTGAAGAAATAGTCGATGTGGACAAATACATATTTTAAAAACTGACTAATTTTCCTTGGATGATCAGTCTAATCAGTCCTATATTGAAGGATGTTTTACAATTAGACCTTTTTTTCTATGTCGATCAGTCGTGTTTTAAAGTGGAGAACTTTAAAGGCTTTTAGTCAATAATTGTATCCCTTAAAAATCATCTAAATCACATATTTAAATGTTTTTCCCATGGAAAAAAAGTCTAAATGCCTTAAAATATTTTGAATGTAACTTGACACCCTTGCCTCATTTAGTATTCACGGTTCTATGAATATGCAAATGAGCCCCACCTCCACTCGCTCATCTCAGAGATCCACTGGTTGACGATCACACGTTCGAGCACTCAATCATGAAAATGATGATCGCCCTGACTTTAAAAAAATATATTTGTCTTTTTTTCTGAGTGGTCTGATTTGTTAGCGTTAGACAACATGCCTAAAAATTAAACCACAAAATTTGCATAAAAATAGGTGTGTGTTTTTTTATATTTAAATATCCTGTGTACTATTTATCTATTTAAATTATGCCAACCAAGTAAAGTCTGATGCAGGTGTAGTTTGTGTATTGTTCAGGTGGAGTGGACTGGTTGTGTAACGGTGATTCTGCGCGGGATTGCGATGCCGTCCTGGACACGATGAACGGCGACCATTATCACCAGTACAACAACGGCAAATACAAGCAGCAGCCGCGGAGACTGGACCCGGAGTACTGGAAAACCATCCTCAGCTCCGTCTACGTGGTCTTCGTCTTCGGCTTCACGTCGTTTGTGATGGTGATCGTCCACGAGCGAGTGCCGGACATGAGAATGTACCCGCCGCTGCCCGACATCTTCCTGGACAGGCGAGTGTGTGTGCAGATGTGAAGCCTGTGGGTTTAGTTAGTACAGATTTAGTTAGTTATTAGTCATTTTATTATATTGATGTTGATTAAACAACATATGAAGAGTTCAGATGCAAAAGCCTCAAAATGCCATTTGAAATTTTCTTCTAGAATGATAATTTTTATCAAGCTTGTATATTTAAGTTCAGTAATTTCACTTAAGTTTGATAAAAATCATCATTAAAGAAGAAAATTTCAAATGGCATTTTGAGGCTTTTGCATCTGAACTCTTCATATATTTATGTTGACAAACACATAGTTTAACACATGAACTCCTGCCGTCACTAACGTGCAAAGGTTAGTTGATATGCAAAAATACAGTAAAATCAATAATATTGTGAAAAATTACTATTTAAAATAAGTGCTTTTTATGTCAATATATTTATATAGTAATCTGTAATTTATTCCTGTGATCAAAGCTGAATTACTCCAGTTTTCAGTGTCACATGATCCTTCAGAAATCATTCTAATATGCTAATCGTATATGCTAATATGCTAATCATAATTCTAATCATTATTTGCTGCTCAAGAAACATTATTATCAAGGTTGAAAACAGCTTTTTTTTTTTTTTTTTGGAAACCATGATGGATTTTTGTTCCTGGGATACTTAAATGATTGTTAAAGTTGCATAAAACCAGCCAATCACATTGTAGTAATTGATTTAAGCTTGCATTTTTGTCCACAATGTGCATCACATGGACGTATGAACCATTTTAAGACATTCCTAATGCAAAGCATGTTCTAAAATGTAGAAAATATAATTATTCCTAAAAAAGGCAAACTATTTTGAATCTCTTAATGCACTGCAAAATAAAAAAAATGCACTTGGTTTTGATCATAAAAATCGCTTATTTGTGTATCTATATTTGTATAACATGCGAGCTGCGTTTCCCAAAATCATTGCGTTCACTGTTCTCTATGATCAGCTGAAGCTCACGAGGCTTCTGGGAAAATTCTGCTCTGACTATATTTAAATTAGTGCATAAAATATTTTGAATCTACTTGATGACAGAGGCTGTTCGTCTAATTCTGTGATTCCCAAACTGCAGGGGGTTCGTGAGTAAATCGTTTATTAAATCATACAAACGTAAAATTAACTTTCCCTACATGTGAACCCTCCAAAAACGTAAGCTAAGGGTCGTTATAAGGCACGTTTCAACAATTGCATCTAAATCTCCTTTTTAAGCTAATTCAGGGCAAATACATTAATATTGAGACTAAGAAATCTAGTTGTTGAACGGAGATCCTGAACCTGTGACACTCATTTGATTGCTGATGATTGAGGTTTATGGCAGCAAAAATAACCGTAACGGCTCTTGTTTTGAGTTGTACCCATCAGACTTTGAGGTTTGTGGTTTTCTGTTGATGATAACAGTCATACACCACAGGAGATGGTTAGAGGACACAGCTGAAGATGGGCATGAACACACAAAATAGCATCTGTTTGGAAGGGGGTTTGTGTTTTCTCTGTTTGACCTTTCGCCTGGTTCTCTTCTCCCTACAGTGTACCCAGAATCCCCTGGGCTTTTGCGATGGCTGAGGCCTGTGGCGTGATCCTCTGCTCTATTTGGCTGCTAGTTCTGCTGCTTCATAAACACAGGTAACCCACACGTGAATAATCCACCATAATGAATAATCCACCTTGCATATCATTTTTGCATAAATACTTCCCTGTAATCCAGGTTAAAATGCACACGTACGCTAGTGATGAAACCTTTGTTTCGAACCGGTGAACACGTGATTTCAGTAACCGAGGCTTTGTTTTCTATCATGTGAACCCACGAACCAGTGGTTTAAGTTTTATAAACGTGTAGATATTTTAATGAGACATTTGTCAAATAAATAATATAAAATTAGGGCTGTGCAAAAATTAATTGCGATTAATCGCATTCAAAATAAAAGTCTGTGTTTACATAATATATTTGTGTGTGCTGTATATAATTATGTTGTATATATAAATACACACACATGCATTTATATATTTAAGAAAATGTGTTATTCATATATAAAATATTTATATTTATAAAATATAGATTATGTATTTATATATATATGCAGAATTTAAGCGCAAATAATTCTTAAATAATACATGCATGCATAGGTAATTATATATGCAAAATAATTATATACAGCACACACAAATATATTATGTAAACACAGACTTTTATTTTGGATGCGATTAATCGCAATTAATTTTTGCACAGCCCTATATAAAATATATAATATAATAATAATATATGAAATATAATATAATAATATAAAATATAATAATAAATATTTTAATAATAATTAAAATAATACTTATTATAAAGACACTTCATAGCTAATGGTATTAAATGATTTGGCGATTTAAAATGCTTTCATTAAAACTTTAAAAAGCTGTTTTTAGGCATGTTTACTCTCTTCTGACCAGCATTTGGCGTTTCAAGCGCTTCAAAATCATTTCACGCGAGTCGTTTTGAAAAAATCTTCATTTCTCCCATCACTAGTGTACGCAGTATGATTTTCTACGATTTTAGACAACTGTCAGGCATCATAAAATAATTTTAATTTCAAGTATGTGTGGTTTGGGGTCCAAATAAAGTCATTTTAGAGTTGGAACAAGTCGTTATATTTGGCTACATTGTCTCCTGCATAATAATATGCACCAAGGAATTGTACACAATAAATGTTGTGTTTTAGAGACATGAGCTGGTTTCTCTTGAATCGTGAAGTTTACATGGACCCCTTTTGTTTCAGGTCGATCCTGTTGAGGCGCTTGTGTAGTCTGATGGGGACGGTGTTTATGCTGCGCTGCGTCACTATGTTTGTGACGTCTCTCTCTGTACCGGGTCAACACCTGCAGTGCACTGGGAAGGTACAGACACTTCATGATTTCATTCATTATTAGCTTTCCATCAGCGCTGAGGTCATTGTGTGCATGCCATGTATACGATTAGATGTGTGTTTCTTGAATGCTACGTAAATCACTTGGGATGGAAGCACCTACCAAATGCATAAATGAAAATTGTGACGAGCTCAATGGGGGGAAAAATCCATCCATAAATGTTGATTAAACGTGTTTTTCAAGTTTCAAATTCTTTGCAATACTGAAATATACAATTTTATACTGCAGATTATTATTTTGGCAGTGTTAGTTTCTGTATAGAATAAAATTGGTAAGTAATACTGTGTTTAAGACTCAAAGTTGACTTGAATTGAATTTGCTTGAATGTGGCTGTGAAACGATTAATCGCATCCAAAATAAAAGTTTGTTTACATTATATATGTGTGTGTTATTTTGTATATATAAATACAAACACGTGCATGTATATATTTAAGAAATATTTGCATTTAAATACTTTATATATATATATATATATATATATATATATACAAAATGTATATTATACATAAATGTAAATATTTGATGTATTAATAACACATTTTTCTTAAATGTATACATGCATATGTGTGTATTTATATACAAAATAATTATACACACTACACACACATATATTATGTAAACAAACTTATGTTGGATGCGATTAATCGCGATTAATTGTTTCACAGCCCTAATATAAGAATTGTTTTTGCATTATAAATGTGAATATTGCTGTGAAGCGATTAAGCGCATCCAAAATAAAAGTTTGTTTACATTATATATGTGTGTTAGTGTGTATAATTATTTTGTATATATAAATACAAACACATGCATGTATATATTTAAGAAATATTTGCCTTTAAATACTTTATATATATTTATACAAAATGTATATTATACATAAATATATATATATATAAAGAATTGTTTTTGCATTATAAATGTGACGCAACACATTTTTTTCCTGTTATTATAATTTTTATTCTAATGAGATCAAAAATAAGCATTAAACCGCACCAAAACAACAATCGCCATAAAGTTAAAATACTTTACAATTTTCTGATTGTCTGAAACACTTAATATTTAGTGTCCTTGTTACATGTATACTTACAGTAGTAATAACATAAATTATCCATAATTACATGCAACTAACCCTAAACCAAAGCCTAACCCTATAATAAGCACATGTATAATTACACTGACAAGGGCGCCTTAAAATAATCTGTGCAAACTCCACTGAAAATGAAATAATTTCCCAAAATCTCTGGATTAGTATGAATCTTTCCGTATGCATTTATTCGTCTCTCTCTCTCTTTGTGTGTGTGTCAGATATACGGGGACATGTGGGCGAAGCTTCAGCGTGCGGTGGCCATATGGAGTGGGTTCGGCATGACCCTCACTGGAGTCCAGACGTGTGGAGATTACATGTTCAGCGGACACACCGTCGTTATCACCATGATCAACTTCTTCGTCACAGAATGTGAGTGTGCACACACACACACACACACACACACACACACCCTTTGATGCCTGTTTGTTTTCTGAGGAGTAGGTGTGTGACGGGATAATTTTCATATCACAATAATTACTGAGGCGGCATCACAGAGGACTGGCTTGCTGTCCTCATTACAGGTTTAGGATCTATTTTCATATAACAAACACCTTTGAGTCTGAACATTCAAATAAGAGTCAAGTCACCTTTATTTATAAAGTGCTTTATACATATATAAATACAATAGGACTATACACAAAAATGAATAGCAAATGTTTCAAACTGATTAAAGTGCAAAAGAACTACAAAGAATACGTTAACCGGCTGATATTCCTAAAATGCTTCATTGTAAAAATCGAAATAATTCATAATAAGGAATTATTACCGTATTATTCCGAATATAAGACAATGTTTTTGTCTTGGAAATACATCTGAAAAGATGGGGTTGTGTTATATCCGGGATCTAGACTGTGAATAATACACCCGCAACAACATGGAGCGCCGAGTGTTTCCCAGGACTGATAAACACAGCGAAGTCATCGAACAACTCGCATTAAAGGAGTAGTTCACTTTTCAATAAACTTTTGCTGATAATTTACTCACCCCCATGTCATCCAAGATGTCCACGTCTTTCTTTCTTCAGTCGAAAAGAAATGAAGGTTTTTGATGAAAACATTCATATAATGGACTTCAATGGGGTCCAAACGGTTCAAGGTCCAAATGAGAGTTTCAGTGCAGCTTCAAAGGGCTTTAAACGACACCAGACGATGAATAAGGGTCTTATCTAGCGAAACGAGCGGCCATTTAATAAATAAATTAAATAGTTTAAGTTTTATAAACTCAAATGCTCGCCTTGCTCTGTTCTGTGATGCGCGTTTTTGACTCTCCTGTTCGAAATGAACGAATCTTTTTTCGAGTCATTTGGTTGATTCAACGAACGAAATGAACAAAATGACTCGAAAAAAGATTCGTTCATTTTGATGAATGAGTTCGAACGGAGAGTCATGAACGCGCATCACAGAACAGAGCAAGGCGAGCATTTTATGTAAAGCGCTTTGAGCAGTGTTGTAGTCGAGACCACCTCACTCGAGTCCGAGTCGAGACCGAGACCAGAGAGAGTCGAGTCCAAGTCGACTCCGAGACCAGAGATGGTCGAGTCCGAGTCGAGACCGAGACCAGTGAGGGTTGATTACCTAATTTACTTTTATTTACTTAGAGAAATCCTTTTTTTATTTTACTGAATTTACTTAGAGTTTAAAAAATATGATCAGTTTAGGGTAAAAAGGCCACATAGTAGGTGGTGTTAAAAGTAATTTTATTACAATTTGTCATGCGCAGTTGTGCACTAGAAAATCACCAATCACTGGGCGTGTCAAGAAATATTTTATTATCACACATTAATAATCATGAAAAATATTTTTAATTGAACTCGAGTGGACTCGGGAATAAGTCAGAGTCCTAAAAAAAAAAAAATGTTCGAGTACGAGTCAATTCCGAGTCCAAATGGACACGAGTCCATGACAAGACCAACACCATTAAAATATGGTCTCGAGTCCGAGACGAGTCCGAGTCTCGAGTACTACAACACTGGCTTTGAGTGCCCTGAAAATCTCTATATGAATGTAACAAATTATTATTTATTTTTATTGTTATTCACATACCCTGTCTCTCTCTCTCACAGATACGCCGCGCAGCTGGAACTTCATCCACACGCTGTCGTGGGTCCTGAACCTGTTCGGGATCTTCTTCATCCTGGCGGCTCACGAGCATTACTCCATCGACGTCTTCATCGCGTTCTACATCACCACCAGACTCTTCCTGTACTACCACACGCTGGCCAACACACGCGCGTACCAGCAGAGCCGCCGCGCGCGCATCTGGTTCCCCATGTTCTCCTTCTTCGAGTGCAACGTGAACGGACCCGTGCCGAACGAATACTGCTGGCCCTTCACTCGCCCCACACTCCTCAAGCGGCTCATACGCTGAGCGCACACACACTTGTACTGTGAATCTTGCGTTGCCATGATGTAGAGGAGGCCAAACCCCGACTCTGACCCCTCGGTTTAACCACACATCAACAATGCCGGGCTTTAAAGGGATTTCTGTGGCCATTACTGTGGATAACGGCTCATTATTCTTATATTTTATGTCGGACACTAAAACTACTAAACTGGAACTATAGAAGTCTTGCTTTTCCCGCTGACAGGGAAACTCAGGCCTCTTAAAGTCGGCAGTATTCATTTCCCCTAGCTTGATGTCGTAAACTCCTCATTTCTCCCAAAGACATTTCAACATTTAAAGGAACTGACATGATCAACCTTTGAAGCAATATTGAACATCTTAATGCTCTGTAAAGATCTCTGTGTGAAACCGTATGGTTTTAATTCTACTATGATTGTTGCATAGGTCTTATTGCCATTTGTTGTTGCTATTTTCATAGTGCGGATTTTGTTTTGACAGTATTACTATCTCTGTATAGAATGACAAAATGAAAATAATGTGTTTAAGACTTAAAATTGTCACCTGTGTTTGAGTGAATCTCACAAAATATGGCAAGGTCATATTTCACATACACACAAAAAAAATATATAGACACACACAATATACGTTATATAAATAAATATATTTATATTATATTATATATATATGCTGTATACACACTTTTTCTGCAAAAAGAATATGTCTTTATACTTTATGCAAAAAAAGTTTGTATTATAAAATTATTTGTAATATATAATTTGTATTTTTATGGCTTATTTTTGCATTATGACGTTTATTTATTATGTTGTACTGTTCAATGGATATTCTAAATGGATAACCAAGACAGCAAACATTGCAAGGTAACACATTACAATAAGGTTCATTAGTTAATGGGAACTAAGAATGAACAATACTTATTCTGCATTTATTAATCTTAGTCAATATTAATTATTAAAATCAAAGGTTGTATTTGTTAACACTAGTTAATGCACTGAACTAACATGAGCAAACAATCAACTACTGTGTTTTTATAAACATTAGCAGAGATTAATAAATACCGTAATATATTAGGCTACTGGTTAGTTCATAATAAACCTTGTTTTAAAATGTTACCGATTGCAAGGATGTTTAAAGAGTTTACAAATGTAATATGTATTATTTTAAAAGTAAAGTATGACTCGGACATGTTCCTGACAGGTTTTGTGAGATTCACTCTCAGATTTGTCGTCGTTTACTGTACATTTTCCCCATTTTTAAAGAGTGTTTTGAAAAGTAAATCTCGCCAAACTTTTTCTAACAGGATCATTCCAGTTGCCAATGGTACGCCTCTTAGTCTTTATACAAACTTTTGTTTCATTGATGATCTGATTTATTTTCAGATTTTCTGTTTATGAGGGTATTTGTTACTTTTGAATGTTTACAAAAAAAAGTATGTAACTGATGGTAAAAACAGAGAGATCTCGTCTTATCTCATGTCTTAATGGATGTTTAAATGGTGAACCGTGTTTTATCATAATCAGGGCTAGTTTTGATGAGGTTTTCTGTGTTAGGTCATTAGGATTTTAATTTGGTGTATTTATAGATCTCTATGAGCACAGAGGATTGAGTGACCTCGTGTTTTGGAGATAAAGAATTCAACAGTGGTATTATAATGTTATTATCCGTTTAAAACGTCTCTTAACATTTCTCTTCTTTGAAGTGTGCAACACTAAATCAAAAGCATTAAATTACAGAAAACATTGGGAATGAGGCTTTAATTTGCCATATATTTAATATACATAATTTAAAAATGGTTTAAACACTCTGTATGCTGCGAGTATCTGCTCATCATCTGTAGATAATTTCACTGTGAAGTGCTTGAAAATGTCATTCAGCCTCTTATGGACTTTTGTTAAGGCTGAAAAAATGAAGGGGAATGGTATATTGTGTTCTGGTGGATACAAGTGAGATTCGGAATGGTCTAAATTTGTTTGTCTGCCATCATTAATAAAATTTACAAATTCAGAAAAGTGTCCTTTGTGTTCCCGTTATTTTAGGTTTTTAATGACATAATTAATTACATTAGTACTTTTAGAATATAAAGTAAATGTCAGAAAATTAAATAGTTTACGGAAAATGCTGCTGAGGCTATGATTTAGGTCAGGCATTATTCGCGGCAGATCTCAGAGGTCCTGATGCTGCTGTTGTGTTAGCCGTTAGCGTTAGCATTACTCGAGTCTCCTTCATCTGTCGCCGGTGAGCCGTGGCCCGGTTCTGCTGCACAGGTTCGACCTGCAATCTCTGGTTAGTGCAGTTTAAACCTTTAAAACTCTCCTGTCTCTGCGTTTAATGCTCATGTGAGGCTGGCTGGGCTTCAAAATTAACAGATCCGGAAGGTTCGAACCGAAACCTTGCGCTCCTCCAGGCCAGGCTCGGTTCGGTTCGGTTCTGTCCGGCCAGAGAGTGACGGATGACCGGCAGATTTTGTTTTTAATTTATTTGCCGGTTCGAACCAGACCGGCTCAGTGCGTATATGCTTATCTCTATAAAATTGAACTTTGCTATTAAGTTAGTCTCTTAATATGTTTGTGATTATTTTTTTTTCTATAGCTTGCTTATATAAATAAAACAATTATATCAGAAATAATTTTTAACTGCTTTTTTTGTAACGTTACGTGTAACAAATAAACATGGACATGTATTAACAATAATAATAATACATTTAGAATATACGGTCAACGTCATACGTTGTCTATTTAAAATAATTTATTATGTTCTCTAAATTAATTTTTGTTATTAGGCCTATAATTTAAAATCTAATATGTTCGTTATTAAGAAAATTACTGACAGCAGACATTTTGCCTTATTTGAATATTGTCCTCTAGTGTTGTTTTACCAAATAAAACCTAATCAAAATATTTCTGTTTATATAGTTAATGATTTGTTTTTGAATTCCAGTCTGATTGAGTTAATGAACTACAGACACTTGTATGTTTTTATAATATGGTGCTGTAATTTTGTAATACAGTTTTGTATAGAAAACATATGTCTTTGTTTTCATAGATTGATAAAATAATTCAGTAAAATTAATGACATTCTGGAAATGAAAAGGGACTGTTGGATGCATTGCATTGTGGGATTCTTTGTGAATACAGCATATTCCTGCAGGGCTTGTTTGTTCTGTACTGATCTCGAAGGTGTGTGTGTTTACTCTGACCACACCTGATCTAAGGATTCATAATGAAACTCTCACCACATGATCCTATGAGTCACAGAAACGTCTGTGGGATTGTTTTAGCCGTTTCACTTCCTATTCAGTTCCTCAACAACACATGATTTGAGGAATTGTTGATGTCTGGAGCACAAACGTTGCTGGACGACACACACTCGTGCTCCTACATGACCTTTTATGCAGTGTGTAACAGAGCTGTTTGTGAATGTAAAAGGTCTGCAAAGTTTCAAAGATAAATTGACTCTGAACTGCTTGAAACGAGTCGTCAGTAATTCAGTTTCCTGCTGAATCTAGGTTGGTAACTAATTTGCATAATGCAAATCTCTGGTCTTAATTGGCTGGACGGCATCTTTTAGCCCCGCCCTCAAACACTGGAGTGTATCTGAGACTGGAAGAGTTCGGCTCGTGTTGTTCATGACACGCCAAAAACACGCCATCGTCACCGTTCGTATCACTGCGATCAAGAGCTGAGATTCAGATATGATAATGAGCACTTTGATTCCAACCAATCACAGCAGACAGAGCCGAGCAGCTCTCAGAGAGGCGGGGTTTAGAGAGACTGACTCTGCAGATGAAGCGTTTCAGACGCTGTGAGAAAAGAGCTGATGCTGCAGTGTATTATGGGAATATTAAAGTGTTTTAGACCTTAAATGCATGTAAATGTATTGCAGGAGACTCCAAAACAACACTAGGAACATAATAAAGGCACTTTAAAACCTTTTGCTAGAGGTTTCATCACATAACTAACATTGTTTTTAATCACGTTTTCAGATAAAATGGCTGTTCCTCCAGCGTACGCAGACCTGGGAAAGGCTGCAAAGGACGTCTTCAATAAGGGCTACGGTAACGCTCTCTACTAAAATGTATTTAATTAATCTAAACATGCATATCGTGTCATATTTTCTTGTGTCTTTTCGAATGGAAAAGGTTTTGGAATGGTGAAGCTTGACGTCAAAACCAAGTCTGCTAACGGAGTGGTACGTGCTCAGATTTGTGTTCTTAATTGTGCACAATTCATCCATGATCATTATTTGAATGTAATGACCTTACCTGTTGTATAATACAATATTGTCTCTTTTTTCCTCATCAGGAGTTTAAAACATGTGGCACGTCTAACATGGACTCGAACAAGGTCAGTGGGAACCTGGAGACCAAGTATAAATGGGCCGAGTACGGACTGACCTTCACGGAGAAGTGGAACACGGACAATACGCTGGGCACGGAGATCACCGTCGAGGACCAGGTGCAAACTTTATTTTTATTTCATTTATTTAACCAGCCAACTCACTTAAGAACAAGTTCTTATTTTCAACGACAGCCTGGCCGGAGAATTGAGATCTCCTGAAAGATAAGAGAATAGCTGTGTTATGGAAAAAAATGAATATGATGATTTTCAGGCCTGGAAAAGTGAATCCCAGTCAGAAGTTTGGAATTATTAAAGGGATAGTTCACTTTGAAATTAATTTTTGATATGTTTTATCTTGCCCAAGATGTAGGTGTCTTTGTTTCCGTGGTATTTTGATATTTTTCGGTCAGACCGTTCTTGTCTGTCAGTCATATAATGGAGGTCTATGGTCACCACCTCAAAGAGCATGCACAGAGAAGTCCAAATTAAACATGATTTAATGACTTGTAAATGGAAGTACACATTGATGCAGTAAAACAGTAAAATCATCTGTTTTCTATGTGAATATATTAGTCAAGTGTTTTTTATTCCTGTGAGCAAAGCTGTATTTCCAGCATCATTACTCCAGTCTTCAGTGTCACATGATCCTTCACAAATCACTCTAATATGAGGATCTGATGCTCAGGAAACACTTATGATTATTATCAATGTGAGCATGAAAAACGTCTTTAAAAACATTTTTAAAATTTTTAAATATCCCAAACATATGTTTTTATTGTAAAAAGATTGCATCACTTTCTACCTTTAACTCTTTCAGCTCTAGTGTCTAGCCGATTTGCAAATCTACCGTAAAATCCAAATCAAGTCATTTAAAAGCTAAAAAACAAATCTTTTTGCACAATTTCATTCAAATCCTTTTATAATAACGATAATAGGAATCTGAAAACATCACACAGTTCAGAGATGTAAGATATCATTGGAAAGGTCTCGTCCTGTAGAATACAAGCACGTTTCTTGTATGCGATGGTTTTCCTATGAAGCCGTCGAACGCAGAGGGTTGTGCAGCTCTAATAACCGTATTTTGTGTTTCACAGATCACCAAAGGACTGAAGCTGACCTTTGACACGACCTTCTCACCCAACACTGGGTATGATGACTTAAATGCCACGTCTTACGTCAAGTCACTTTTATTTATATAGCTTTTTTTATTATACAGAGTGTTTCAAAGCAGCTTTACAGAGATAACAGGAAAATAATGCAACAAAGTTTGTTTCCAGAAGAACATAGCGTCACAGTCCAAGTTCAGTGATGGTTCATTTTTGTTTAAATTTTTTTTATTATTTAGTTAATTTATGTATATATATATATATAGCCACTCTGGAGTAAACCATGATGTCATCGTCCAGCTCAGTTCAGTTCTTATATAATGGTGTCAATGCTGGCAGATCAATAATATTGTGGAATATTAAATGAAATGTCCCTAACTAAGCATCCAAAAGCCAATGGTGTCAAAGGTGACTTCAAGGGATAGTTCACGCAAAATGTAAACTCTGTCAGTAATGACTCTCCCTCATGTTGTTTCCCGTAAGACTTTCGTTCATCTTCAGAACACAAATGAAGATAATTCTGATTAAATCTGAGAGCGGTCTCACTCCTCCATAGGCTTCTATTGTAATTGAAACTTGCCGGAAAAGTTATTAAAGACATCGTTAGAATAGTCTGAGTGACTACAGCGGCTCAATCTTAAGTTTATCAAGCCACGAGAACACTTTCTGTGCGCAAAAAACACACAAAAATAACAACTTTATTCAACTATTTCTGTTCTTAAAATTTAAAATCTAATAATAAAAAAAAAACTATTTCTGTTCTTCTGTGTGGGCCTCGAGTGAGTTCCCGTAGTGTAACAGCGCAGCGCTTCTGGGTCGTAGGTCAGGCTAAGCATTGTGAGCTTTAGATGTGGTGATTTTAACGTTCATTTGTGTTATTATAATAGCAAGAAGAGTGGCAAGGTGAAGTCGGCCTATAAGCGCGAGTACCTGAACGTGGGCTGCGATGTGGACTTTGACTTCGCTGGTCCCGCGGTGCACGGCGCGGCTGTGCTGGCGTTCGAGGGCTGGCTCGCTGGCTACCAGATGACCTTTGACACCGCCAAGTCCAAAATGACTCGCAGCAACTTTGCAATCGGATACAAGACGGGAGACTTCCAGCTGCATACTAATGTGTAAGTTCTGCTTAAGCAATCCATTATTAATAACCATATACACAATAATCATATAATAATTCATATTACATATCAATTTACAATAATAAATAATTAGTTATTATAATTTTAAGAATAGCTAAAAATAATATGTATGATTAATAACTAAATATTTACTAAATAATAATAATGAAAACGATTTATATTTACTTATTTTATATTAATAATAATAAATATAAATAATAATATTATATTTAAAGTAATAACAATTATTATTATTATTATTTGTAAACCATAATTATAATATCATTAATAATTATTATTTAGAATAATCTTATAATAATGATTTTTAAATTAAATTGAATTAAATATAATTAATACATAACGTTATTATTTTCTACCTATTATAATTGGAAAGAATAATTAATGATGATGATGATGATAATGATGATAATAACTATAATTATTATTATTATTATTATTAATTACTTATTTCGAATAATTATATATATATATGTGTGTGTGTGTGTGTGTGTGCGTGTGTTTAATGTGTATTTATCACAGTGTTTATGTTGATTTGAAACATATGCACACTCAAAACCATGATACAGCAATTGATCAGTTTCTGTGTGTAAAACTGCAGAGTGTTTGTGTGTCTGTGGTGTAGGAATGACGGGACAGAGTTTGGCGGCTCTATTTATCAGAAAGTGAACGATGACCTGGAGACGGCAGTGAATCTGTCCTGGACCGCGGGGAACAGCAGCACACGCTTCGGCATCGCAGCCAAATACATGCTGGACTCCAGCTCCTCCATCAGTGTGAGTGTCTCTGAGCCAATCAAAACTCAGATAATCTGGGCTTCACTAGAGATCTCCATGATGGGCTCTTCTAGTGTAGACAGCCGCTCATTATAAAAAGAGCAATACATTTTTTGTTGTTGCATCGCTCCACTCACATCTGATGTATGCTGCAGGTTCTTCACAGCTTTCCTCATATATATATATATATATATATATATATATATATAATCCTGTGTTTCTGATGTTTTTGCAGCTGATCTGCTGGCGTTTACATTTCGATCATTTGTGGGATATATTTCACAATTTGAACTCAATTTTAATTTAGTTTCACCTTAGGACCATTACAAATTACTTTTGAACTTTTAAATTTGCTTATTTATAGTATATAAATGGCTTTCTCCAAATAACTGATGGAAAATAACAGTATATATAGAGATTATATAGAGTTTTGATGGTATGAAGTGAGATTGTGTTGTTGGACTACAGGAATCATGACTCTGCCTATAAGTCATTTAACAGCATCTGTGTTTTCCTCTCAGGCGAAAGTCAATAATTCCAGCATGGTTGGGATCGGCTACACTCAGACCCTCAGACCAGGTAAGTGTCTGTGTGTGTGTGGGAGTGTTGTACGAATCGCTCCATCCAGATTATTTATTTTGTCTTTTTGTATAAAATACTTTTCTTTTTTTTCTTTTGCAGATTTTTATTTTTATTTTGTCTAAAATATTTAGTTTTAATATTGTTTTTGTTTTTTTTATGTTTTGTTTAAAATATATTTTTTAATTTTGTTTTATTAAATTTTATTTTGTGTAAAATAGTTTTTTATATTTTAAATTAATTTTTTAATAATATATTTTATTTTTATTTTATTTTTTATATATAAATATATATATATTTTTTTTATTTCAATTTTATTTTGTATAATATATATATATATATATATATATATATATATATTATGCTTTAAATTTGTGTTGTAACATTATTTTGTTTTATTTAATATTTTCTAATAAGCAGTAGTGCATTATTGTAACCGCAAACATGCAGTGCTTTAATACGGACAGTGTTCATCATATTCTATATATGCAACGTGAGCGCTATCTGGGTAAATATCATTAAATTAAGCATGATTGAAAATTATAACCAAATAGTAAAGTATTTTTGTACAGAATATGACTTCTAATTTCTTCTCTTTTGATTTTGGGATAAATGTGAGCCAAACATGAGTTTGTCCCGTGCGTCGCTTGCGTGCTGATGTGTGTGTGTGTGTGTGTGTGTGTGCAGGAGTGAAGCTGACCCTCTCTGCTCTGGTTGATGGGAAGAGCATTAACGCTGGAGGTCATAAACTGGGTCTGGGACTGGAACTGGAGGCATAGTGTGTGTGTGTGTGTGTGTATCTCTGAAGAGTCTCATATCTCCTCACACAGACGACGGTCACACAAACATGACCGTCGTCTCTTATTTATTTGCACGGTCGATATTTCTCTCCAAACCAGCGCTTTCAATGTGTGTGCTTTTCTGTACGGGTGATTTTTTTTTTAATTTTTTTTTTTATTATTAGCAGGAATACTTAACCAAAAAATTTAATTGTTATTATTTGCTCTTCCTCATGTTGTTGCAAACCTCTATGCTGCTTTATGATGACTTTTGACTAATCTTTATGCAGCTCTTTTCTATACAACAAAGTGACCAACACTGTCAAGCTAAAAAAAAAACACATTAAAAACACAATTTAAAATAATAAAGTCTTCTAAAACCTTATGATATCTTTGTGTGAACAACATAATTATATTCTGAAAATGAATGACTTTTTGGAGCTTGACAGTTTTGAGCAGTTACGAACAGAAAAAGCTTCATAAAGGTTCACTACAATCAAGATGCTCGTAATACTCGCCCTGTAAATACTGGCAGAAGTCTAATGTTGGCCTGATCTTTTCCTTTACTGTTCCTCTGAATGTAAATGATGGTTTGCACATGAAGCTGCTGTGTGTGGTGTTCAGACGCTTGTGTTAGCTGATTTCTGCTGTTGTGCAGTTCTTCTCTCGCTGTATTCAGGCTTTATGGTGTTCGAACAGGTTTTCTGGTGAGAGGTTTGGAGAGCTGACACACTCTCTCCAGAAACACTCACGAGGGACGACCAGAGCGTTTCCCTGCGAAACCGCACAATCACACCCGTGTGTGTGTCAACCTTTGCAATAAAGTCCTTGTTTAACTACATTTCAAATTGTATGGTTATTTTATGATTCATGGCAACCTGTCATGACGAAATGTACGTTTTAGTATCAAATAGACGTTTAGAAGATGTCTCTAAGATGTAATGATTTAGAATGCATGTTAAACTGACATCTTATAAACGTCTATTTGACATCTGACAGGGAACGTCCTATAGATGTCTTGCAGATGAGCAAACGCACTCTTAAAAATACGTCTTCCAGATGTAAATAGGACATCAAAATACCCTTGTGCTATCTGGGTATGGTTTTGTTCAGTTCGGCGAGACGGTCGAACCTCCTTAATCTCCTTACCCGTCGGCAAGACGGTTCGAAGGAGCCCGGTCTCCGATGGATATGTTAAGTTTTCGCCGAGATATTTGCATTTTTCCCCTCCGGATGGGCTTAGGGGGCCTGTATCTCTGGGGGTGGTCTCTTAGTCTTTCGAAAGGTCTCGGTCCGTTCTCCACTCGATAAAAATTTGGCGTCGAGACGTTGATTTTTCGGCGAGATATTTGCGATTTTCATCCGAGCTCGTGGCGCCATTTCAGAGCGCGGCCGACGGTTTTCGGCTAATATCTCCGCGAATACTCCACCAAAAATGACGAAACCCATATGGTTTTGTTCAGTTCGTCGAGACGGTTCGGAAGGAGCCCGGTCTCCGCCGGATACGTTGAGTTTTAACCGAGATATGTGTGTTTTTCGCCTCCGGGGGCCCACGAGGCTGGGGGTGGTCTCTTTCGAAAGGTCTCGGTCCGTTCTGCACTCGATTAAAAATTTGGCGTCGAGACGTTGATTTTTCTCCGAGATATTTGCGATTTTCTCCCGAGCTCGTGGCGCCATTTCAGAGCGCGGCCGACGGTTTTCGGCTAATATCTCCGCGAATACTCCACCAAAAATGACGAAACGCATATGGTTTTGTTCAGTTTGGCAAGACGGTTCGGAAGGAGCCCGGTCGATGGATACGTTGAGTTTTCGCCGAGATATTTGCATTTTTCTCTTCCGGAGGGTCTTTGAGCGGCTGTATCTCGGGGCCCACGAGGCAAGCGGTCTCTTTCGAAAGGTCTCGGTCCGTTCTCCACTCGATAAAAATTTGGCGCCGAAACGTTGATTTTTCGCCGAGATATTTATATATCTGCCGATTAGAAGTTATCACAGTCACAGAGTGCATGCAGTTTTGGACTTTAACCGCTAGAGGGCCAAAGGTGACCGTGTTAGATTTTAGTAATTTTGTTGTTTTTGTCAAACATGAACTAATACTGAAATACATAATTTACTAAAAACTTTGCTCAGACCTTTTTTTTTGTAAAACTAAGATTTAAAATAATTATATTCAAACTGTATAAATATATAGGCATATATATATTAGATTCCAGTGCCGTAATTTTTTTTTATTGAAAAATTTAATACCACACATTGTACATTTACTTTTTTTTCTCGGTAACAATCAGTATTATGAACATTCGAGTACAAAACTTCATATTTATATGGTGGAACTTTAATTATCCCAGTGCATATCCTCAAACGAGCAACATGATTGATTAATGGTTTCTTTAGCGTGTAATGTTGGTTCATGTTAGATTTTGAACGCTAGCGTCAGGCCGTCGCCCACAGGGAGCATGCTCAGGTTGACTCGCACGTCACGGTGGAGCTTCTTGTTCAGCTTATCGATGCTGATGGAGTCGACGTCGCCCTCTTCTGGGTTTACCACTCGACCACTCCACAGGACCTGAAGGAGAACAGCACTGTCATTCGGCCCTCCGCTAACAGACACGTCGGAAATCATGACGGGTTTTTTTATTTTGCCTGAAATATTCCTTGCAATCACTTTTAAGTTGATTTAAGCTGATGACTCACATTATCTATAGCGATTATTCCTCCTTTCCTGACCAGCTGCAGGGATTTCTCATAGTAGTTGTCGTAGTTGACTTTGTCGGCGTCAATGAAGACAAAATCAAACGTCTCCGCTTGACCTGCAGCCAGAAGCTCATCTAATGACAAAAAACAGAAGAATACATTTTCATAGTCCACGTAAACACCGCAAAACCTATTGCTGCTCAGATCGGTTTAGTTTCGAGGTCGTTCACATGCATGTTCATCATAACATCCTCAGCAAATTTCATATTTATGTAATAGTGAAGAAAACAGGACGTCACTGTTCAAAGCAAATCTCACATCACATGAGACCTAATGTTTGCACTTTTCTATGTAAATACTTAATAATACTACAATCTAAAGTGTTTACATAGAAAAGTGCAGTTTTAAAATGATGCATGTCAAGTTAATTGCAATTAACTTGAATTGCAATCTAAATGTTCACACTAAAGTCACAAAATAGAGATGCTTAAAAATATATATTATTATTATTATTATTATAATTCACTTAAACTATTTTCGGTACGTGACATAGACGTTTACTGAAACAAACAAACAAACAAAAAAATTTCAAAAGCATTAATCTTCATTTGGTTTAACTTGATGGAATAAAATTAATAAAAAACTAAATAGAAATATTTAAAAAATATAAACAAAATGACTGAAACTGTAACTAAACATAAAATAAATATTAGTAAAAACTACAATAGCATCTCAATGACTCTACTGTATACTTTCCACTCATTTTTTTGCTGTTCATCCCAAAAAAAAAAAAAAAAAAAAAAAAAAAGCATCAGTGTGTCAGAAGTACAAAAGTCTAAGGGTGATTTGGATGAGAAGAATTTCACAATGCTTGAATAAATGCAGATGTTACCGAGAGTTTGCAGCGCTGGCTTCAGACGCACGTCGATTTTCTGCTCAACACCAGCCTGAGAAGATTCCAGAACATCAGAGAAAGATTATTAAATACATAATTATAATGTTTATGAACTGAAAATAATGCGATAGAGCCTCAAAGTGGCCAATATGATCTTACAAAAACTTCATTAATGATATTTTATAAAACAACAGTGCAGTGCAGAGAGTGATTCACTGAGAATCATAAACGGTCAATTAATAAAAATCCCTATTTATAAATATAAATTAAAGTGACTATTCATTAGAGCAAACTGGGGTTAAACATTGTTACATATTAACTGTGTTTAAAGTCTCGTAAGTTTAAATATTAACGCACATAAAGGCGATGGTGAAGGTTTATGGTCTCTGATAAGAACAGAAAAACTTTATTAACATGAACTCCAATATTAAACTATTAAATCCAGAATTTCCTGTTTTATTATTGAAAATGGCTCTGTATAGTGAGGTTTATAATGATTATTTTTGCTTTTCATGAACTGGGAACCATTATTATTATTTATTTCCCAATTTCAACATAAACTTGTGATGTTTGCATTAATGAGCAGGTTTGTTTGCACTAAATTACCTCAGTTTTGTTTATTCCATGTGCAATTTTTGCCTATTATTATTTAACTATTCGCAATTTCAACATAAAATTGTGAGGTTTGCATTTATGAGCAGGTTTATTTTCACTGAAACACCTCAGTATTTTGTGCAATTACACATAAAAATATATAAATATTTACAACATTAAAGCTGTTTTGGGGCTTGTCGAAGCCTAAGAAATAATAAACCAGCATTTATTATTATTATTATTATTAAAAACAACATACAAATGAAAAGTAAACTACAACTGACGGCTTATCTTGTCTCATATGATATTACTCACTCCCTTATAACTTTAAAAGTAACAAAACACACAAAATTTTTTTTATTAACCTGTCAAATGTTACTCGGATAGTTATTAATATTGTGTTGTAGTTTATGAACGGTACAGTGGACCATCATGTGATAGGAAACCCTGAATGGTTTCAACAAATGTGGAAAAAATGAAAGTCTCTAAATGCAATAAGACCAGGACCGAGCATTAAGTGTCAGTGTGATGTTGAGTGTGTGTGTGTGTGTAACTCACCAGCTCCCAGAAGGGTCTGCCGATGTTAATGAAGTCCTCGCTGACGTCACAAGCGATCAGTTTCCCGTCTTCAGGAAGAGTAAGGGCGATGCTCATGGCGTTATAGCCCGTGTACACACCTGAACACACACACACACACACACACACTGAGTTCAGCACACGTACAGTGTTTCACACAGTATTTCTAAAACACACATACCGATTTCAATGGCTTTCTCCGCTTTGATTAAGCGGGCTAGATTGGCCATGAACTGTGCCTGTTCGCAGGCCACCATGATCCCGTTCAGCTTGTGCTCCATCGTCCTCTGCAGAAACACAAACACTTGTTAATCACTCTTAAACATCTGTCTGTAGAGATACCTTTGAAATGACTTTTTTAAAATAATCCATATTAAAGGGATAATTCATGCTTTTCATCTGAAAGAAGAATGTCATGTATAGAACAGAATGCAATATGGCCGCCAGTGCGGATGTCGACCTCCATTGGCCAGCAGCGCCGACAAGACATCTAGCCTTTATTATGGATATCTATGGAGACTGTTGTCATGATGAGAGAAGAAGACGCAGGAGGAGGAGGAAGAGTTTTACCAGCCGGAGTTTTTTGAGAGCCGGATGTTCCCGCAGGGAATTGTTCAGCAGGTACTGCATCACCGGATCATCTTTCCTTCCCACGTGGCTTTTGCCCGACGACATTCTGAGGAACTTAGATTTGCGTTTGCCTTAGAGAGAAGAAATCAGAGAAAGAAATGACTTTTGGCTAGTGTACACTAGACTAGTGTACATTTCATAAGACAACACCCTGTTTTAATCTATTTCCATGTGGGATTTCTTTTTTTTTTTTTTACAATTTTTTAATTAGTATTATTATTATTATTTATTTGCAATTTCAACATGCAATTGTGATGTTTGCATTTATGAGCAGGTTGGTTTTCATTGAAATTACACATGCAGTTTTATAATAATATTATTTATAAACCAGCATTTTTTATTATTTGGGCTCCAAAATTTTGTTTTTAGGTTTTCTATTCAATAAAACAATACATATTTATTGTTAACAACTATTTTAGTTATACTTCGTTATTGTGTGCATTATCAAGGGAAGTCTTTCAAAAAGTGCTTTTAACAGAAGAAATTTCGCTTTAATTACAAAAGATTAGGGGGAAAAAAGTCTTTTTGAATCGAAGTACACGAACTTCCGGAAAGTTACACACGATTGACTTCTGCTTTAGTTTAGTTCTAAGGTTTCCTTACCCACATAATATCCCGCTATAAAAATCGATCCCAGCATCGCTGAGCCTATAAGCGCTTCTCTAGATAAATTATGAGATGACATTATTAATAATACAGCTGTCCAACTGAGGATCTTTACATCTGACTGAGGTGAGCGTGAACCAACAGACACACATGAACTCGGTTACCGTAAAACACAGTATATGAGCTCGGAATGAACGGGCTTGTGCTGAATGAGTATTGTAATTGTTCTCGTAAAATTAGAAAATGTTTTTGATGGAAGATGATTTTTGAGTAATATGAGGATTAAGGTATGCAAAGAGGTGTATTTGTGTAATGATGTAAGTAAACTCAACTGGTTTTTGTTGCGCTTAAACTCGGAGTATTACGTTACAAGGCGAGCGCCATCCAGATCACAAGACAGACACATGGATATTCTCCATTTATTATTGTCATATTATTAAAAATCATTTAATGTAGGCTATTGACAGCCAGCGGTGGTGTGTAAGAATGCGTTATTTTAATGTAGCCTACTGTTATTTTCTCCATATTTATGTTTAAAATTCGTTTTTAAGCCTACACCGACGCGTGTAGTAGCCTAAATAAACACGTAAACAATAATGCAGTGCTGATGTGCTTTGTATGGGTCATACATCGCGTTAAATCGCGTACAAAACCCGATGCATTGATAAAATAAGTAAAGTTCATTATTCGACACATGAGTGTATAAACAAAGTATTATATCATCGATTATGTGCAGCTCGACAGACAGTATTCAGAAACGAAAGGTTATAACTCACTGTAACTTAGTAGTATGTGGTATATCTTATCTGCTGATGATGATGATGATGGTGTTTTTCTGTAAAATGGCTCCACTTTTGGGGGAGGAGATTGTCCGCTAAATCACAAATCATGAATATTAAACATGACACAATCCCTTTGTTTGAGAGCAAAGCTTTGATAAATGGATTACGGTCAAGTCCAAATTATCTCTGTTTTCATGTATAGCCAGTCATAGAAATTGCATTAAAAATTGGCCTACATCTAATCATTCTCCTAATGATGAAGGTTAATGTTGTAATTAAACTCTTAAGGCCATTAAACTTGTAAAGCTTCAATGTATTAGTAAGTCGCTGTAGGCAAGCTTGAATCTGTGAATAAATCTAAGTTGGCTGGTTAGTGAATAGCATATTAGTTTGATGCAGATTGCATGTCTAAACTTAAGCCCACATTTAATCAAACATTTCAGGAAGCCAGTTTACTTTACTTGCTGGCAGGTTCGAGAACCTGTAGTCAGTTTAATCAATAATATAATGATAACGATAGAGGATAGTTATTGTGAACTTGATTTGGCTGTAGTTCCTCATTTTGACCAGCATGTGGCGCTCTACTCTAATACATCAGAAATACGACTGACAGGAGGCTCAGCTATTTGCATTTACTGTATTGTGATCGTGACCTCTTTTCATTTGTTGATTCATAAGCAAAGCCTCAAACCTAAACTCACCTCACACTTTAGCAATATCCGTTTGCTGATACACACCGATCTTTACATCTGAAAATGATCTTTCATATTTAGTAAAAAAGTTTGGGGTCAGTACATTTTTTTTTAGTTTAAAGAAATTAATACTTTGATTCAGCAGGAACTGAAAAATGTATTGATTTTCTTTCTTTTCATTGATTAAAAAAGTATCACGTTTTCCACAAAAATATTAAGCAGCTCAACATTGGTATTAATCATAAATGTTTCTTGAGCATCAGATCATCATAATATACTGATTTCTGAAGGATCATGTGACACTTTTTCTGCTAAAAATTCAGCTTTGATCACAGGAATAAATTACAGCTTCAATATTGATATAGAAAACACTTAAATTTGTAATAAAATTTCACAATTTGTAGTGTACTTTTGATCAAATAAGTGCAGCAGAAGAGAGGAGTTGAGAGTTTTATTTAAGGCCAGAATAATGAATTATGACATAAAAAAAAGTAATGAGAATAAAAGTCAAAATTAGGACAAGTCACACTTGACATCTAATTGACGAATAATTTCAATTTCAAAGTCATTAAGTCATAATTTCAATGTAGTACTTTTATGATGTTGAATATTCAGAAATAAATTACAGCTTCAGGCTTCATGTAATAATACATTGTAATAATATTTGTTATTTCACAATATTTTTACTGTATTTTATACAGTATCTGCAAATAAATGCAGGCTTGTTGAGCAGAAGAGAGGCGTTGGTAGTTTTATCTCATGTCTTTACTGATCCTGCCAGTCCATCTTCATGAAAACCTCTGAGTAACACACTCTCAATCTCACCGACACACACTCGCGTCACGTGCCCGGTGAAGTCTGAGGACAGAGAGCATGATGGGAAGATCATCTCGGGTTCCTCTTAAAGTGCATGACGGCATTCATGCGTTTTAACGCTTGAACATTTTTATGGACTTTTCCTCTGGATCGACTTCAGAGACGCACGTCAGAGTGACTTACGGGCCGAACCCGAGTCCGCAGCCCAGCTGGCATCCATCAGCCCAATGAAAGCGATAATTGGGCAACATCTTGAAGGCTGGTATTTGTAATTGAGTGGCTGGAGTGAGAGAGTTCAGCCGTATAAAGGCCACATTAAGAGCTTTCTGCTGAGTTTAGCATGTGTGCGACACATCTTCTCTGATCTCAGATCAGCCACAGACACGTGTCTCTCACAGGCCTCACTGGAACCCAACAAAACCATCATCATCGACAGCCCAAGAGTCATAATTATGACAGAGAAAGATGATGAGGATAAAAAAGGATGAGTAAAAAGTCAAAGTTTTACCGACCAAATTGAAATTGACAAACATTATGAAAAAATTGACAAATTTATAAATTGATGTAATAATGTAACAATCTTGATTTTTTTTTTTTTTTTTGGGGGGGGGGCGTTTTATCTCATAATTATGACATAAAAAGATGATGGGAATAAATAAATGAGGATAAAAAGTTAAAATTATACCAACTAAATTGAAAATGACAAAAGAAATGACAGAATTATGAATTATGACAGTCATAATTCAGATAAAAAGTCAAATTGACAAGAAAATGATTGACAGCCATACTTTCAATTTATTATTATTTTTTTTTGTCATAATTTTGACTTATCTCATAATTATGACTAATTGTAATGCTATTTATGCTATTATTATTAGTTATATATTTAATATTTTGAATTGACTTTAATTTTATATTTTCAGTTTTGATTTTAGTTTAAGTTTTAGCCATTTTGTGTGTTCGTCATTGTTTAATAGTTTTGGCTTGTTTTTTAACTTTCAGTTTTAGTACTTAAGTAATTGTTTAAATGTAATAATTACTTAAAATATTTGTTTATTTCAGTTAGTTTTCATCTGATCTTTCTTTATAATATTTATTCAGCTTTACTTAGATGAACATTTTATTTTTACTAGTTAACAATAGACTTTTTTAGTGTTAAATTCACGGCCCCTTTTGATGAAACTTTGCCGTGTGGAAACTAATTTTCTAGCCCTTATTGTAGATGTATCTATATTGGTATAATATTAACATCATACAATTGAATTATGACGTAAAGGTCAGCCAAATGTCCTCCGTAATGCTTTTTTAATGTAAAAGTTCCAGCATGTCTGAGGTTTTTGACTGAAATGTAACTTTTATGGCATCTAGATGATGATGTTCACATCATGTGTTCATAAATGAGTGAAACAGTGATATTTAGAGCAGAGGTCAGACTTGGCACCACTCTGCTATATTTGTTTTTATGATGCCATATCTTGTGTTTATGTGGAAAGCAGCGATGCAGAAGATTCATACGGCTGTCACGGACGTGTTATTGCCAGCAGAGATCAGATGAAGGCTTGCGTTTCGTCTCCTGTAGTTTCACATGTTTGCAGTGTTTCTGGAGTGAGGAATGGGACATTTACACAGCACTGGGACACATTTTAGGAAGCGCATTCCTGATTATCTGATTATCATATGTATATATATATATAATTTAATGATTTTATTCAGCAATCGTAAATTCTTCAAAAGTGACAAACACATAAATAAAAGTACAAATGATTTATATTTTTTAAATAACTGCTGTTTATTAATCAAAAAATCCTGAATTAAAAAAAAAATAAGCACAACTGTTTTCAAAACTGATAATAATCATAAATGTTTCTTGAGCAACAAATCATAATATACTTATTTCTGAAGGGTCATGTGACACTGACTGGAGTAATGATGCTGAAAAATACAGCTTTGATCACAGGAATAAATTACACTTCACTACTTTAAATTGAAAACAGCTACTTTAAATTGCAATAATAGGCTATTTCACAATGTTTACAGCATTTTTGATCAAACAAATGGCCTTGCTGATCATAGCATGATAATGAGGCTGAGTAAAGGGATCAGTTTTGCTATTGTTGACTTGAAATGAATCTGAGATGAAGTGTAACGAGCTATGAAATCACTCCTTTCAGTCTGAGAGGAATGTGTACTGGTAACACACACACACACACACACACACACACAGTCAGTCGATGCAATATCTCACTCCCAGAGAAACACTGGAGAAACAGATGTCCGTTCTCGAGCCCAGATTGATGCGCTGTCTTTCTGAAACGGTTGCATGTGTGTGTGTGTTTGAGGGACTGTCGAAAGCAGGCCTGAGAAACTCTTTGAGAGTCGACGCCAAACCTGATTTAAACACCTCAGTTTGGACTGCAGTTTCGACCCGAAGCACGAACTGGCATGACTCGCTGCTTTTAAATACTCTGGAAATTACTGTGTGTGTGTGTGTGTGTGGAGTGCTTGTTGAGACTTCATTTATCTTACTCACTGCACATGTGTTTAGAGGTAAGAGTTTCCATGTGTGCACGTGTTTGTGTGTGTGTGTGTGTGTGTGTTTGCGATGCACGGTGTATTTGTATCGGTCTCCGTCATTAATCTCCCGCGCTTAAAGCTTCAGTGGCTTTAAAACAACTGTGTAACTTTGCACGTTTCCTCGCTTCAACCAAAAGTCTTTCCAGACTGTTCCGATGAGTCAAGCATCGCTATCATTACTTTTGCTCATATTTCATGTTAGGGGTCCACAAAACATCTGATGCTTTAATATAAAACTTGTGCGCGGCGTTTGAGCTTCGGACATGAATTGTAATTCCGACATAGCTGTGCGATTTTCATTTTTCATCGTCTTAAAGTCCCCCTGTGGTGTAAATCCAGCTGTTAATGTTGTTTATGTGTGTATGTGGTGTTTTTAATACGCTTTAAGACAAACCATGTGAAAGTTCATAAGTCGACAGCATTGCTGAGTATTTTAAGACAGTCTCAAAAACACGGTTTGAAATCGCTGGTGTTTCTGACGTCACAAACGACCTTGTAACCAATCAGATCAACTGTGATCGTCAACTGAGCTGAGTTATTGAGTGGATGTGGGGCTAATTTAGCTACATATTCATAACTCGTATCAATTCGTATACTAAATAAGGCAAGGTTGTCGACTAGCCTACATTCAAGCTTAAAGCATGTTTGTTTGTTGTTGTTTTTTTAAGGAAAAAATGTCTAAATGTCATTTGGTGATCAAAAGTGAGTTTTAAGGGACAAAGCGACTGACTACAGGGGGGCTTTAACTCTTTCCCGCCATTGATGGATTTTTCTGGTTTTCACTGTTATACGGTAGGGGGCGCTATTACACATCACCTAAAAGAGTACAGAATCTCTGGATCAAAACAGGCGGGAAAAGAAGCAGAAACAAGCAATTAGAGATCCTCAACGTTAAACAGCAATTAAATCTAAACTGCCTAATGTTAATGTTGCCTGTGTTTTGATCATTGTTCTGCTTGAACAAAAACAAAGAATGCTTGAAGCTATAAAACTTTTTTTTTTTTTTTTAAGTGGAGGGTCTGTTCTTTCTTTGGATTTATTGCATTGTTCAGATATTCATACAAAAATATTCTGGGGGCCAGCAACTTTTTTTGTTTTAAACACTGGCGCGGAAAGATTTAAAAAATAAAGGATCTTTATTGGCATTGATGGCGTCATGAAGAAACATCCATGGAACAGAAAAAGGCTCTTTAGATTATTAAACATATTCTTTTAAGAACTAAAACCAAAGAAAAAAACAAATGTATGCCATCACTCGAAAAACTCCCATTGGGAACCTTTATTTTTCAGAGCGTAGCAACAGGCACAGAACACCTTAGCAACCGTGTGTGTGAGTGTGTGTGTAGCAGACAGAAGCGCAGCTGTAATGATTCTATAAACACGCCGTCAGAGTGAGCGATCATCTGTGTAGAATCTGTGCAGCACAAGATTATTTATGCATATCTAATATCTGTGAGTGTTTAGTTTTGTCTGTCTGTGTATGTTTGGTGATTTACACCATGCACAAATCATCTTCATCGGCGTCTTTGAGTCATTTTTCAGTTGTCTAAACATCCTTAAAACAAGGCGAAATGAAAGATTTTCTAACCGTAAATCTAATGCTGTGATGGCCTATATCTTATATAAAATAGTGGGGATTTTTCTAAACTAAAATGAAATCCTTGCTGGAAAATGGTGAAATTTTGGCACACAGATAAAGGACAATCTGAATTTAGCTCACAGCAATTTTGGAGTCTCTAAATCGATCCCTCTAGCGCCACCAACTGTCCGAAGTTGGGGGGGAAAACAGTGTTCCTCTGATTCCTTGGCTTCTAGTCTTTCTTTTTTTTTATTCTCAATCTGGGATACAAGTTATTTTACTGGAAAACCAAGATAAAAACGTAATGACTTTAGTGGTTAGAGCAGAATCCAGGTGCTGTTCAATGCACTGAAAGATTCATCGCACATGAGTGACTCTTGCTGTATTGTACAAGCGTGTGGTCAGTCGCGGTCAGGTCTTCATGTCGGATCAGCGAGAGGCTAGACTCCATGTTTGGGCCTAAAGCGCTGTGGGTTTGGTGTGTAACTCAAACTTGCTGTTTTAAATGCATGTCGTCCAGTGACTCTTGGAGTCTGTCCTGATGAATATTTTAAGGAACTGTGTTTTTTAAGATTGCACGCCGCAGTACACATGGCAATGCAAACGTTTGAGCCAAAAAATTGCAAAAATGCACAAAAACAAAAAAATGTGGTGTGGTAAAAAAATGCCCATATATGCAATTTTTATCCTCCATTTAGCCTTTTGTGCTGGCTTTAGTTCCAGTAGATTTAGTTTTAGTAGACCTTTTCCAAATTTCTTGAATGTACATGTCTTGTTCTAATTTGGTTCAATTATATATATATATATATATATATATATATATATATATATATTAGGGCTGGGCAATGATTAATCGCAATTGATCGCATCCAAAATAAAAGTTTGTGTTTCATAATATATTTGTGTGTGCTGTGTATAATTATTTTGTATAGAAAAATTCACACACATGCATGTATATATTTAAGAAAAAAGTGTTATTAATATATAAAATATTAATATTTATATTTAAAATAAATTATGCATAAACGGGCTATATACAGTTGCCTATATGCATGCAAATATTTCTTAAATATATACATGCATGTGTGTGTATTTATATATATATATATATATATAAAATAATTATACACAGTGCACCCACATATATTATATAAACACAAACTTTTATTTTGGATGCGATTAATCGTTGCCCAGTGCTAATTTATATATATATATATATATATATATATATATATATATATATACTGTATACGTGCAAATAATTATTAAATATATACATGCATGCATATGTATTTATACAACATAATTATACACAGCACACACATATAGCTATATATTATGTAACCAAACTTTAATTTTGGATGCGATTAATCACAATTAATCTTTGCACAGCCCTAATTTCTATATAAACATTCTCTTTTATGCTGATTTTTCAGATCCTAATTCTTGATTTAAATATTATTCTGCATCTCCATAATATGTATATATATATATATATCTTTCCATTCTAACTTTAGAGCGGTGGTGAAATGTTTTATAATGTTTTATAACATTTCCCACTAGGATATAAATATGTAAAATATTGTTTAGAGTTTGCTATTTTATATTCTTAATTGAATGTGCATACAGTGTTTATAAGAATATGACTTACTAATATTATAAAGTGTTACCATTTAGAGGTTTGATCATGTAACCACATTTTGCAAAAGGTTTGATGATTATCAAACCTTATTCACACATTTTTTATTCATTTTAATTTCTTTAACAAGGAATAAAACATATTTTTAAAATTCCTGTATATATAAAATGCATACCTATTATATTGATTTTAAATCTTAGATCTATTCTTCTTTATTACCTGATTTCATCCTTTTAAAAAGTAATTCAAAAAGCAAGGCTAACACACACAAACATATATATGTGTGTGGGTGTGTGTGTGTATATATATATATATATATATATATATATATACACTCTAAGAAGAAAAGGTTCTATATAGAACCTTTAAAGGTTCTATCAGCGCTACATATTTGGAACCCCTAAAAGGTTCTATTCACTCTTAAAAAAAGGGTTCCTCTGGGTTCTATATAGAACCCTGGGGTTTCATACTTGGCCAATAGAACCTTTTACCAAAAAAAAAAATTGTTCTAAATAGAACCATTTTGGAGTTCCATATATGAAGCGGGGGATGGAACCATTTTTGGTTCTAAATAGAACCATTTCTTCTAAGAGTGTAAAGTTGTTATTTTATAGCACATGCGCCAAACGCAACATTAAAAATCTTGTTTTTCGTGTCTTAAATAAACCAGCGCTGTAGATTTGGCACAGACAAGTCAAAAGACAAATAAACTAGTGTTATTCTTTAATTGCTGTCGTTTTCCCTGAGTTTCACAGTAAAAACATTTCTCCCCCGCAAACATTAAAATAGAAGTATTCAAGTAAACTTAGAAATAAACATGCAAATTTTGGCTATAAGACATTACACAGTGTGTCTCGGCTTCAGTCAAGGTGTATATAAGAGACTCAGGTTACACTTTATTTTAAGGTGTCATCGTTATAGTGTAAGAAAGTACTGAGAGATATATTCATTAACAACACGTTCGAGGGTTAGAGCATGTAATTATGCATAATCTACCATGGTAAGGACACAGTAAAATAAAGTGTTACCGAGAGTTTAAATAAAGCCATGTGAGTCTTGTTGAAACGTTTTTATTTCATTCGCTTTAATAAATAATGGTCCACTAGTCCTGAGGTGAACAAAAGCATACAAAAGTCCTTCCCTCACTGATATCCGAGTCCCGGCGCGGTGGTCAGTCTCTGTCCGTACAGTGTGTACGGGGAGTAAAACGGGCCCGAGGCGGGGGGAACCGGCACCGGCCCACCGCTCGTCTGTAACGGGCTCTTGGCGTACGGGTGATACCGCGTCCCGATCCCGAGCGTGTGGTGCGGCGACCTGAGCGCCAGCGGGGCTCCAGGCATGTGACACGCCGGAAGAGTTAAAGAGTTGGGGTATCCCGACACGAGCTTGTCCGCGAACGCAGTGTGAGTCCGCAAGTGGCTCAGGAGCTCCTCCGAGCTGGAGAAGCGCTTGTCGCAGGGCCCGTTTACGGACACCCAGTTGCAGACGTGCTGGGACTCGTTGGGGATTAAAAAGCCGTAGGGATACAGCGGGTGTCCGGGGAACGAGTGCGTGGCGGTTGATAGCGGGTGCATGGGATACATGAGCGGGTACCCGGGCTTGCTGTCGCCGGATGAGAGATGGCTAGCGCAGTGGTAGCTCAGGCAGAACGGGTCTCGGCACATGACGGATGGAGGAGAGGCTCCGGCGAGCGGACTGGACCCTGTTTTCCCGCTGAGATTCATCATCGGACTGCCTCCGCTGGGCTTGCTCGGGTCCAGGGACACGCCGTGGGATAGGAAGGGCTGAGCGTAGCCGGCGTACGCTCCGGGATACGCTAGTCCCGCAGGGGAGATGGGGAACACGCTGTGGCCGGATCTGTAGGGAGAAACCGGCGCCACGAGTCCCGATCCGAGAACGGACGAGGCCGAGGATGTGGGAACGCTGTCGGACGCGACCGGTTTGGAAACATCCTTTGCCTCGCTGTTACTCTCAGTTCTTCCCGGTGTATCCGGAGTGGAGCTTTTACGCGCATCGCTTTTCCCTGATTTATCTCCGGGTTGTGGAGAGATGGAGTTGCAGGAGTTCGGACTCGCCGTTCGCGGTGTGACGGGTCGACAGGTGGCGCTCGGGACACGGAAGCTGCTCTTATCTCCACTCGTGTCTTTCCTCTCCGATGATTTGGCGTATGGCTTGAAACTGGACTTGTCCTCGGCTCCGATGTCGCTGATCTTCAGCGGGCTGGATTTGCCGTCCTTGTCCGAGGCGACGGCCGAGAGTTTCGTAGAGGAAAGGGGGTCCGACTTCCCAATTTGGGAGCATGTTTGTGCGAGGAGGGCGAGCGGACTCTTCTTGGCATCCAACTGTGAAAACAGACAGATTTAATTCACGTTATTTACATCTGGCAATACCACTGATTTAAAATTAAACTACTGATGCTTTCTACATAAAAGTGCATTTAATTAATGAGTTCATGACATTTTATAGGCTAAAAAAGGGTAATGTTTAGTCACGTTGTAAAGCCTTTGAGCACGACTCGAGCCACTTGAATCTAAAATGCTGCAGAGACATTAAATCAAATGGCAAGAGGGTTTGTTATGTCCCTCTTTACAGCGCTAAAATATGGCAAAACATAGTTTTCCTTCCCTTTATATATATATAACAAAAAATACATTATAGTAGAAGGTCAGTTTTTAAGGAAAGCATTAATAATATTTGTTTTATTTTTCATACAAGACTCAAAATTGACTGGAAAAGACGCATGAATTTTGCACTTTGCAGTATTTATGCATCTTTGATAAATGTTCACAAAGCAACTTTACCTAGTAGAATTATCGTATCGCAACTCGCGTAGAATTGCAGTGATGCGATTTCAAAAATGCTGAGGTTTATTGAGGCCTAATTATTTATGCATAAAAACAATTCACCAATGTTGCGCTTATGCTTTTTATCGCCAGTATTAAATTACAATTATTCGCTTATTTTGAGCAAGTAAGAGTATAAATATATCAGTGCACTGCAACAGACACATAAAAGTAATTTGATTAAATTAATAGTTTTAAAAAAAGTTTTTTAAGCTTGCCATAGGCTATAAACGTAATCAACAAAAAAGTCTGCGCGTTCAGTAGCTATTTGCGCGTTCACACGCTAGATTAAGAGTTGAAAATAATGAGTGAAATAGGTGTTTCCAAAATACTGAGTGGTATAGAGGGTTAATTATAACCTCTAGTAAATATTAGTGTATTTTCAACACAAAAAGGCTCGCGGTCGGTATTTGCGCGTTCGCACGGTAGATTAAGAGTTGAACATAAAGACTGGAGTGAGGAAAATGAAGAAATGTGTTTCGTGTCGCAAACTGTCAGCTTTACCCATAGACTGTAAAAAAAAAATACTGCGTAGGATAAAGGGTTAATTATAACCTCTGGTAAATATTAGTGTATTTTCAACACGAAAAGGCTGCGCGTTCAGTATTTGCGCGTTCACACAATAAATAAAGAGTTAAAAATAAAGACTTGAATGAGGTAAAAACCAGAAGAAATGTGTTGTTTCGTGTCGCAAACTGTCAGCTTTACCCATAGACTGTGAAATAATTAGTCTTTACCTCAATAGGGCTGACGGGAGTGGACGGGAGCGGCTGGAGATAGTCCGGGTGAAGGATGTGTCCCGTGCGCGCGCTCAGCATTTTCAACACTTTCACGGGTAAACGGCTCGCCTGGCGCTGCGGGTCTGCGGGAGACACTGAGTGCTGGACGGGTTCACGGCTTCGGTTCTCGTCCCACACTGGATTCACCACACTAAACACAGGAGACTCCGTAGGCGATGTGATCATGTCCCACTTTTCTCTGCGTAATCTGGAAACGCATCTGATCTGATAAAAAAAAAAAAAGTATTTCCCAAGAAGGCAAACAAATGTGTCCAAAAAAAAAAAACTCAATATAATCCTTAAAGGTTATTGCTGGCGAAAGGTTGCAGAGAGACTTCGGAGCGCATCTTATCTTCCGCGTCGCGCACTCGCATTGAGCTCAGCTCACACATACCTCGCGTTCACGCGCAGTCGAGATTAGAGCCTTCACTGCCGCCCAATCAGAGCGCTGCGTGAGGTGATTGACAGGTCCAATGGGTGTGTGACGTCACCGTTGTGGGCGTTATGTTTTGGTCGTATTGAGGAGGTGAAAACAATCTCACATCAATGTATAAATCCTATCTTATCATAAAACAAATACAGTATCATAATTTATAGGCTCTTTTCTTTTAAAGTTAATACAAAAAAAGCACACCAGGTTTGATAATAAATCTGGTGTGATTTTTTGTGTGCTTAAACATGAGTGATGGCTTCTTCACAGGTCATCTCAGACTGGTATTAGAAATGTCTGCAGCTATAAACTACAAACTTGAGTAATGTAGAGAATCCCGCAGCAGTTTTACCGACCACAATAAAAAAACATTATACTCTGATGACACACACGTCCAACAAATATTTCCAAAAACCATAAAGCCAAAGCGTAAAAATGAATTGGAGAAGTAGTCATAAATGTCATATCTGGTGATTAAAACAAAAAATATGGTATTGCATATTTATCTTTCCATCTTTCCATCTATCCATCTATCTATCTATCTATCTATCTATCTATCTATCTATCTATCTATCTATCTATCTATCTATCTATCTATCTATCTATCTGTCTGTCTGTCTGTCTGTCTGTCTGTCTGTCTGTCTGTCTGTCTGTCTGTCTGTCTGTCTGTCTGTCTGTCTGTCTGTCTGTCTATCTATCTATCTATCTATCTATCTATCTATCTATCTATCTATCCCTTTTAACTAGATAGTTTACTAATGCGGTGTTTATCTCTCTATCTGTGAATATGAATATGAATAGTTTAGTAATCCAGTGGTGATTGTTCTAAATGAAGGCTGTGGAACACATGCACTGATGGATGAGTGTGTGTGTGTGTGTGTGTGTGTGGCTGTCAGCTCTCGGTTCTGCTGGTGAGTTATTAGGGCCAGAAACTCCCCCTTTATTGTGTGTGTGATGGATGACGCCCAGCACACGGGCGTTATCCCGTAATGGGAACACATTTCAGACGGGCCATATTTCACCACATTTAAGTAGAAAGTTTTGAACGCCTCCTCGATATTTCACACCCTTTTGGCATATTTATGGAAAACTCCACGCATGCAAATATAATTACACACACTGCTGCCTGTAGGACTAAACAGGGCTGCAAAACACACACACTAGTGCAGGTACAGTTTCATTAAAGCAAGAGCTGTTCTTTTGTTTTATAAATGTAACTCAGGAGTTCAGGAAATTATCAGTTTAATATGATTTTTTTGCTCCTTCAAACTTGTTCGATTTTCTGGCTAGAAAATATTACTATAATATTAATCAATATTAAATATTTGTTTCTTTGTTTGTTTAGATACACAACAATATTCCATTAGAACCTAGAGAGACTAGGATGTTACTATACACTACTATACACACTATACACTAGTATACACACTACAATACACTATACACAATACTATACACTACAATATACTATACACTATACACTAGTATACACAATACTATACACTACTATACGCTATACACACAATATACAATACTATACACTACGCACTACTATACACTATACACACTATACACTACAATACACTATACACACTACTATACACTATACACAATACTATACACTATACACTACAATACACAATACTATACACTATACACTACAATACACAATACTATACACTATACTCTACAATACACTATACACAATACTATACACTATACACTACAGTACAGTATACACTATACTATACACCCTACTATACACTATTATACACTATACACACTACTATACACCCTACTATACACTATACACTACAATACACTACTATACACCCTACTATACACTATTATACACTATACACACTACTATACACTTACACACACTACTATACACCCTACTATACACTATTATACACTATACACACTACTATACACATACACACTACTATACACCCTACTATACACTATTATATACTATACACACTACTACACACCCTACTATACACCATTATACACTATACACACAATACATTACTATACGCTATACACACTACTATACACTATACACTACTATACACACTACTATACCTTATACACTACTATACACACTACTATACCCTATACACTGCACACTACTATACCTATACACTACTATACACACTACTATACACACAACTATACCCTATACACTACTATACACACTACTATACACTATACACTACGATACACACTACTATACACTATACACTACTATACACACTACTATACCCTATACACTACTATACACACTACTATACACTATATACACTACTATACACACTACTATACCCTATACACTACTATACACTATATACACTACTATACACACTACTATACCCTATACACTACTATACACTATACACTCTACTATACGCACTACTGTACACACTACTATTCACTATACATACACACTACTAAACACAATACTATACACACTACTATACACTATACATACACATTACTTACTATACACACTACTATACACACTGCTCACTACTGTACACACTATTATACACAAAAGACAGAATATTAATATTCAGATGTTTAATACACTATATTTAGATAACATGTGACTAGGATATATGATGCATTTATAATAATTGTAAAACATTTAGTAGTTTCTTTGGAAATGCATTTTATTAATTTTCCTCTGCATTATGATGTAGGCCTGGGTCTGGGCGAGCTCTGGAGACTCATGAGGACTGGAAGTAAATGTTGGTAATTAATAGCGGCTGTGAGTTATTGTGTTTGCAGTTGCATGCTTTGTTTTATATAGTCACTATCAGGGAAATTTCAATATTTTACTCGCTGTTATTGAGCTGTACTCAATTATAATATGGAACTAATAATGTATATCTGGATAAAGTATCTGAATGCAAAAGGCAAAGGAAAGTGATTGATTGCCGGTTGAGAGAGGAGGATCAGTTAGCAAGGGATAAGCCATAATAATTGAGGTTATTGCTTTTATTGGGAATAGGGAGCACCGGAGAGATGTGGAGTTGTACACAGGATCATCTTCTGCTCTGCTCATTATCTTCTGCTCATTAATCCACGGCAGAGACGCATCGAGCAGGACCTGATGGGGGAAAGAAAGAGGAAACGCAGAGCTCATGCAAACATATGGCGAGCTGGTTTCCCTGGATGGCGTGTGGTCGAGCAGCGGTGCAATAAATAAACCTGCACACACACACACATCATCCTTTACTTGTGATATAACCTGAAAACATGCAGTCATTCTTGCACTAAGAGCCGGGTTCATCTTAACAAACAAATGCACATTCAAGATTTTCATTTTCTCATGCACTGTAAAAAATGCCTGTGAAATCTACAGTTATTTACTGTAGATGTCACAGTAACAATACTGTAAAAGATTTTTACAGTAGAATATTGTAAAGTTTACAGTAAGACCTTAAAAATCACAGTAGTTCAAGCATTACAGTGAAAATCACAGTAGTCAAAGCATTACTGTAAAAAATCACAATACAGCCACTAAAGTACTGTAAATAGTAAAGTAAACTACTGTAATTTTCCTTTTTTTATCATATCTTTCTTTGTAACCCTTGTGAACTTGTACTCTGATGCACCTGCTGCATGAGCTTTCTATTCCATTATATATATATATATATATATATATATATACTATTCAGAATGAAGAAACCTTTTTATTATGTGTAGGTTATGTCATGTGCATTACTTTCCAAAATTGGGGCTGCCTGGTTAACATAAATACGTAACATGGGATTTTTATTTTACAAAAATCAGTGTTATATATATATATTTTTTTTCGAAAGCAGGAGAGATAAATGTGCAAGTTTCCAGAGCTGTTTCTGAGCTGCAAGGTGAAATCAAAACGCCGTCAGAGTGGGCGGGGTTTAGGCAGTCAAAGCCGAGTCTGTTAGAAAAAAGCGCGAAAGAAGCATTTGAATTTCTGTTTCGTCGTCAGTGACAGAAAAGCTAAGTTAATTGTCGAATTTACGTTTTCGTAACAGCCTTTAACGTTAAGCTCCGTTAATAAGTCTAGTATTATTCAAATGTGCGTTTCTTTATAGACGGCTTTGTCTTGTGGTTGTATTTTGTTTTCGTCTTTGTGTTGATATCTTTCACTTTTTGCCTGAGAGGAATTCAGCGAAAACGTTTCCGTGAGAGCGCCGACGGAGATGTTTTTACAGCCTTAAAACGTTATTAGTATTAGTTAGTCAACAGTTTACCTAGTTATCGGTAGCTAGCTAGCCAGGAGAATATTTTTCCCCACCCGTTGCCTCAGCCGGAGTTTCCATCTTGGGATCGCGGATCCTTCACCAACTGCTAATGGGGATTCGGGACTTCCAGAAAATCAGTAAGTTAAGTAACGTTAACTTTACGTACCATTTTACACCCCCCAACATAATGCAGGTTGACAAGCCTCCAATTGTTCAAGTAAATACAGGTTTGTTTGTGTCAGGTTTATGTTATTGGTGGTTGAGCATTTTTTCTTTAATAGACCTCACCTCACAATAATAACGTTAAGTTAACTAACATGGTGCTAACGTCTATCTCAATTATTGGTTAAATGCTGGGTAACTTAACAGTTAAAGTCACTGTTGTCCACTGTGTGAACAATGTTTTAATTAAGAGAAAATTTATGTAACTTAGAGTGGTAATTGATAAAGTTATTGTGGTAAGTTACTTAGTTTTTTTTATGAGTAAACATGCACAAACCTAAAGAGAAAAAAATGCTCATTGCTTTCTTATCAACAATTTTTATAAAGCTTTTTCTATCCTAGTTAGTTACCTTCTTTCGAGTGACTCTTTATCTTTGCTGGCATAGGAGACTAACGTTACCACTCCCTCAGATGTAGAGGCCCAGCTGTCTCCTTCCTATCACTCCAAGGATTATCATGCTTGGTAAGTTTCACATTCACTGTTAACAAATCCTTAATGTATAACTTTATGCACAAGCAAAGCAACGTTTCTGGAAAACACTAGTGAATGCAGAGTTTGTGTCGTGCCATTCTCTGCACTAGTCAGCAGTCACTTCAAAATCTTAAGTTATGTGGAGTAAGTTACTCTCTTATTTTTAGTAGCCACCTATAATGTCGTGATTACCATTTCAGATTGCTTGCTATGCCTGTATCACTCATTGTTTTTCTATCACCAAACCAGTAACTGCTATTTAAAGGATTAGTTCACCTCAAAATAAAAGTTTCCGAATAATTTACAAGATATCCATGTCTTTCTTTCCTTCCTCAATGAAAGAGAAATGACATTTTTGTAGGAAAACATTTCTAGATTTTTCTTTGAATAATGGGCTCCAGTAGTCCAACAATTGTAGATAAAAAGTATATAAATTATAATTTTTTTTTCAGAAAATGACTGATCATTTCGCTAGATAAGACCCTAATCCTCAGCTGGGAACCTGTATAGTGCGTTGAAGTACTTCAAAGACCTTTGAAACTGCATTCATTTGGACTTTAAAACGTTGTTTACAATTGAAGCCCATTATCCAAAGAAAAATCAAGAAATGTTTTCCTCAAACTTAATTTCTCTTCCACTGAGGAAAGAAAGACATGGATATCTTGGATGGCATTAGGGTGAGTAAATTATTAGGAGATTTTCATTTTGAGGTGAACTAATCAATCCTTTAATCCACTGCTTCGAAGATATGTATGCTCCCTGCCCTGTTTTTACAATAATTTATGTGGAAAAAATCTTTTATTGAATGTATCGCTATGAAATATAATTTTTGTGATGACTCTTGTCTTTACTAAGGAGAGACTGCAAAAAAATGGATGCTGTCGATCAAGGGGAGGGTCGTAACCCCACCTGGTGCTCACATGGTGGACTTCACCACTGGCTTGGCCGCTCTCTTCGCCTGTTACGTATTCAACCGGTGGAAGCCAGCACAGCGCTGGAGTTTGATCAGAGGTATTTTTATATTAAATAATTTGATTGCAATGTAAAAGCACATTGACAATTGAAAAGCTGTTCAAAATCATCTTCTCCCTTTAAAATGTAATGTAATAGGTAGGGCCCTATGAAATCCATTTTATTTTTTCCCAAATTCCGTTTTATTTTTTCCCAAATTTCGTTTTTTCCGTTTTAATTTTAGGGAATTGGGTTTTTTTTTACCCTTGACTGTTATTTTAGTTGTAAAAAATAGTATGCTTTTAAAGTTAATGATAAAAATGTATTAAAAAAATAAAAATAAATTAGGAATGACCTTAAATTTATTGAGGTAATACAGACAATTACTCAGTTGCCTTTTCAGGACAAATACTGCATGATGCAACATAACACTGCACTCTTCAAGTAACAACAAAATATGGTTATGAGCTTTAAACTGTCCAGTAATATAAATTATATTAGTTTATAAGTTTAAATAAAGTCACACTCTGTCTCTCATGGAGTTCGCTTCGCCTTTGTCCAGTCCGGTGCCTCAGACAGACGTGGTGTGCACGTTGTGTGTGTGTGTGTGTGAGAGACGCGTGAGTGAGAGAGAGACGGAGGGAGAGCGGGGAAATACAACTGAATGAATACGCTGCGTGTTTTAAATAGTGTTAAAAACCGAAACGCAGTATGTGGCGGCGAATTAAGTGTGGGAAACACTGCATAAGTCACGTGCGAACTGCTCGGCACTGAAGGCTTATAGCGTTGAGTTTCTTAACTTTTAGTCGACGAAAGGAGAGCCGCTTCGCCATGCTTTCATTGTTTTGATTTCGTCATTGGAGCTGAAATGACGGGTTGGGGGGTTGAGTCGCCCAGATTTGCTTCCCCCGGTCTGCATTTTCACCAGACATACGTTCTTCTCCCACACAAAAACAGAATTTCAAACCAAATATGCAAAAATCTACGAAATTCCGCGTTAACACTAGATTCCGCGTTAATTGGCCAATTCCGCGATTCCGTCCGCGATTTCGTTATCGCGGAAATCATAGGGCCCTAAATAGGGCTGGGCGATATGTCTGAAAACTGTATCACGATATACTGTAAGTGTTTCATATTGGTTGATATCGACAATTATTGATATTTTTATGACCTATTTAAAATAAGGACCATGAGAAAAATATATTACATTTAAACATTTTTATTTTAAACCTAAAGGATTAGTTTACCTCAAAATGTAAATTTCCTTATAATTAACTCACCCCAATGGCATCCAAGATATCCATCTCTTTCTTTCTTCAGTGGAAAAGAATTTAAAGGAGAACTCCGGCGTAAAATGAACCGTTGGTCTAATAACACATTTTTACCTAGTCAGCCGTTCTCTGATATTTGTTTTCATGATAATCGAATGTAAAGAGTTTTATCTCTAAAAACTGTTTAGATTATAACGCTAGTATATGGGGACATATAATAAGTTAGATCTATCGCTAGTTAATACCACTAACAAGGCTCAAAATAGCCCCACACTAACACCAAACGGCATTCCCAAGTTGGGAAAACACTGTTTTCCCAAGATGGCTCCTGCCTGTATACGCGAAGTGGACTGTCTTGATAAAATATCTTCTTATTATACTGTCTGTACACTTACAAAGTTCTCAATGCTTCGTTTTGGATGTATGGACCCTCATTATGTTACTATGTTAGTGTGGGGCTATTTTGAGCCTTGTTAGTGGTATTAACTAGCGATTTCTTTTTACTTAGTCAATGCCCCCATATACTAGCTTTATACACTAAACAGTTTTTAGAGATAAAACTCTTTACATTCGATTATCATAAAAACAAATCTCAGAGAATGGTCGACTAGGTACCAATATGTTATTAGACCAAAGGTTCATTTTGCACTGGAGTTCTCCTTTAAGAACTAATCCTTTAAAGGGGAAATTAAGCAGTCAATCAAGTTTACATGATTTACTAGATGGATTTCCACTATAATCAACAATTATATAAGACACATGACAAATGTAAACATATAAAAGAAAAAACTTTATATCTTTCGCCACCAGGGTGCCGCCATTGCGCAGTATTCTAACATGTGACGTAACGGGGTTGGTTGGCTTTAGTTAATAGGCTTTGGGCAGTGAATATCCCAACATCAAACTGTTTACACCACAGTGTTTTGACCGCGGACGACTAATGTTAGGTACAGTTATTAGACAAAAAGACAATGTCTAATGTTATGTTGACAATCTGCACTGTGTTCACGTGTTCAAACATTGTTCACGATGTCTGCCATCATATTCCCGTCTCGTCAACACCATGTAAGTTACGTTGCTATGTAGAACAGCCGGTGGTGGTTTGGGGCGAAGAGCGGGTTTGCAATGCTAACAGGTGTCAGTATGGCTGTTGAATTGCGATGCCCACTGTTTTAGAGTCCATCTGCTTTTAAGAGGTTGATCTTGACCATGCGTGGTCAATTCTGCATCACTGGCACGCACGTTTACCATGCTATACCATCTATACTAGTTAAAACTCATAAATAACTACTAATAACTAATGTTAGGGTAATCTGTTATGTTTTGTTGCGTGTTTCTAAATATATATATATATATATATATATATATATATATCGGCCAATATATAGGAATATCGGATTTTAAAACCAACAAATATTTGTATCGGTATCGGCCTTCAAAATCCTTTATCAGTCGGGCTCTAGTTAAAATAACTGATCTGTCACGAGACGTCTGAATCGGTGTATAACAAATTGGTAACACTTTACAATATGGTTCCATTTATTAAACTCTAGTTAACTACATTAGTTAACATTAACTATTAATAAACTGCACTTCTACAGCATTTATTAAACTTTCTAAATGTTAATTTCACCATTTACTAGTAGCCTAAATTATTTAAATAAGTTGTATTTGTTAAAGGAACACTCCACTTTTGTTTTTTATTGGCTCTACAACTCTCCCAGAGTTAAACAGTTGAGTTTTACCGTTTTCGAAACCATTCAGTCGATTTAATGTGTTTTCTTCTTTAATTTCAGGGCTCCAAATAGGATTCTCTGTCTCCAAGGTCAAGGCATGCAAGAGGCCATAGACCTTTGCCAAGTGGCAGGGGAAGTTTATTTTCCTTTCTGTTTTAAATGTTCATGCAAATGTTAAATATATATTTTTTTAATGTTCAATGTTTTATTTTATTTCAATATTGCCATAATGTTATTTATTGCTCTTTAGAATGGGGTAATCAGTTATTTGCACAACTTCAAAGTAGTTAAATTTTTTGACTGTATTGTATCAATTTGCATTATTGTTCCATTATAGCAACTAGTCATACGGAACTAGTGAATGAACTAGTAACAGTTTGCTCTGTAACTTTACAAATCTTGTAATGAAATAGGCTCGTTGTATCAATTTGTATTAGCCTATTGTTCCGTCATAGCAACCTGTCATACAGAACTATTGAATGAACTAATAACAATTTGCTCTGTAACTTTAAAAAAACGTTTTGTAAAATTTTCTTCAGTCGTAAATTAAAGGAACACGACAACTTGTTGGGACTTTAGCATATTCACTGTATCGCCCAGAGTTAGATATATCTCGTGCATGCTGTAACTCTGTCTGACACACCCACCGCTAGCCTAGCTTAGCACAAAGACTGGGTCTAAATGGCTCCAACTAGCATACTAATCCCAATAAGTGACAAAATAATGGCTCCAACTAGCATACTAATCCCAATAAGTGACAAAATAACGCAAACATTTTCCTATTTACATGTTGTGATTTGTATAGTCACAGAGTGTACAAAAAACAAGGTCATATGTGACACAGCCATCTTTACCGTATAAATATTGGGAACTATATTCTCAGAAGGCGAAGCATGCTACTTGGGCGGAGTGATAACCGCAGCACCCGAGACGCGCCATGGAGAGGAGCAGAGAGTTTGTTCAGAGTTGGAATAATAGAGTCAGCAATTACTAGATAGTGAAAGCATAGTTTACAATCATGAGTGTTCGCTGTATTGTAAAGAGCTGCGACAATAAATGGGAGACCAGGTAATGCCATGATGTTTCTTAGAATTCCAAACAAAAATGCTGACCTGTGATATTTATTAGTCAGGATGCATTTTTGTTTGGAATTCTATGAAACATGGCATTACCTGGTCTCCCATTTATTGTCGCAGCTCTTTACAATACAGCGAACACCCATGATTGTAAACTATGCTTTCACTATCTAGTAATTGCTGACTCTATTAATCCAACTCTGAACGAACTCTCTGCTCCTCTCCACGGTGCGTCTCGGGTGCTGCGGTTATCACTCCGCTCAAGTAGCAGTGCTTCGCCTTCTGAGAATATAGTTTCCAATTTACGGTTAAAAGATGGCTGTGTCTCATATGACCTTGTTATTTGTACACTCTGATTTAGACAAATCACAACATAAATAGGAAAATGTTTGCGTTATTTTGTCACTTATTGGGATTAGTATGCTAGCTGGAACCATTTACATCCAGTCTTTGTGCTAAGCTATAGGCTAGCGGTGGGTGTGTCAGACAGAGTTACAGCACGCATGGAGATGAAAAAGGTATGTAAGGATTTATCTAACTCTGGGGGATACGGTGAAAAAGCTAAAGTCCCAAAAAGTCGGAGTGTTCCTTTGAATTTAGCAACAGTAGAATAAGCATGATAATAGACTTCACGCCATTAGACTATCTAAAGTTAACACTCCGCTGGGTGTTGTGGCCACATTACTTGCATAGAACGTGCATTAACTTTGGATGGTATAATGGCATGTTGTCCAATGTCCATTATCCCTTTGTTGTACCTGTTTTGTCATTTCTGTTCACCAAATCTTTTTAAATAAATAACTGTTAACAATTTTCTTATTGTCTGCAGTTGATTGCAATGTTTTAGAAAAATGGGTGTTTCTTTTAATGATGGCTAATATTAAATGATAGTGATATAGTATTTAAATTGTACAGTGAGAAACTGAATTTACAGTGCTTAACCGTTATCTACTGTTTATAGTACTGTGTTGCATACAATACATAAAAAACAGTGCTTAACGTTTTTTGTATGTAAATTAAATTGAAATTTTCTTCTACAGTAAAACAATCAATGCTGTAAATACAACCAAAATCATAATATTTCAATGTTTTTGATTTCACAGTGTTTACATAAAATACTGTGAAAAGTAAACTACCCTTACTGTAAAACGTATTCACAGTAACTTACTGGCAACGATTAGCCAGTAAGTTACTGTAAATACAACTAAAATCACAGTATTTAATTGTTTTTGAATTCACAGTATAAACATAAAATACTGTAAATGGAAGTACAGTACCCTTACTGTAAAGAGTATTCACAGTAACTTACTGGCTAATCGTTGCCAGTAAGTTACTGTAAATTTTACAGTAAATTTTTTACAGTGTGAGTAAAGTGTAGTGGTGTTAATGCTAATAGAAAACAATGCAACCTTTTAATATATATATATACATACACACAATTAATTTATGATTAATTGCATCCAATAAAAGTTTGTTTACAATAATGTATGTGTACTGTGCATAAATATTGTGTATATAAACACACATGCATTAAATATTTAAGAAAAATGTGTTATTTATATATAAAATATTTATATATAATATAAATTATGCATATATGCACGTGTATTTATATAAAAAAATTGTATAGCCTACACCACACACACACATATATAATTTATTTACTGTTTTATTTTAAAGATCTAAATTGGACACAAAATTAAATAATTCAGACACTAAAAGGCTTCATATGTCTGAATGTTTGATATTTAGTTCTGAGAAAAGCCTCTTCAGCAGATGACGATTGATTCTGGTATTTTGTTATCTAAAGCAATGGCGTTCACACACGTTTGATTGTCCTAATAGTTTTTAGATGTATCATTACAGGAGTTTAACAGCGCTTGTCATCAGTGAGGAGTGACAGGCTGTAATACTGACACACTGAACCATTAGCCCTGACAGATAGACAGGATTAGACTGCTAAAAGGATGCATTCGTGGCTTCTAAACTGTCATTTTATACCTCTGTTCTCAAGCTGTCAAGACACCGGAGCTCTCGAGGAGTTTTAACCTCGTCACATAACATCTCTCGCCATTACCGGACAGAATCCTGTTTGTGGCGTCAACAGATACGAAGGTCAGGGACGTCTCACTTTAAAGTGTGGAGATTCCCATTGTGTGCAGGTGCTTGTTATAATTGTTGCGGATCGACTCGATGTGCTAAACGGGTTATTCGATCTGCAAAATTTCTTTGAAAGAGAAGAGAAGCCCATCCGTCTTTGTTAGACGAGTGGGTTTGTTGTGTGTGACGTCACCGCGGCGCCATTTTTTAGGTATCGCTAACGTTACTGACTGTGAGCCATTTTGAAGAGATTACAAGAGTAGAGATAACAAGTAAATAACTCGCAAAACTGCCGAAGCACTAGAAAACTGAGAAAATGCCGTAGCACAATAAACTTGATAAATATGGCAGGTACCGTTTTTTTGTAGAAATTGTAATCCATTCAGAACATAGATCCATATGAGCTCAGCTGACTGCAGTAAGTTGGAGTAGGCTACTGATCCCGCATTGCTTTCTCATCCCAACATGACATCATGACTTTTGCGTAAACATACACGCCACTTTCGAGTCAGGTGGCGTGTTTTCTCTACGCATTTTGAGCTATCCGCATGTATGTCTACGCCATTAACGTCCGCGTCATTCCGCGTGTCTGTACACGCAGTCAAATCTCCAGTCATAAATGCCATTAACCCCAGTTACGGTTAAGTTTAGGGATGGGGCTGAGGTAAGTCATATCTTTTTTTACCTAGGATGGTAAGGGAACAGTCATAAATGCCATTAACCCCAGTGACGGTTAGGTTTAGGGACGGGGTTGAGGTAAGTCATATATTTATATAACGTTAAGTCAACGGCGTTCATAAACACGCTGAAAGGCGATTATGCGTCTTGATAGCACGCCAAAAATGGAAAAACGAATTGGCGTGGCATACTCACGCTGCATTGTCAACTATCTTGTTTATGGTATAAGCGCATATAACGTTACCAGTGAACAATTTAAAAACTAAACATCTCTTAAACCCGCGGACATTTCACCAAGTTACTGTATCCTTGTAAATAAATCCTGTAAAGTTAGTAACAGCAAAGATGGGTTTGCTGTATTGATGATAATGTTAAAAACGCCACATAAACAACATTAAAACTTGATTTCCAACTCAGGACTTTATACTTTTTAGTTTTTTGGTAATTATGTGTGAAATTGAGTGAAAACAAACAGTAAAGCCCGCACAGTGTATGGATGACAGAAAGCCATACAGGTTTTGAACGAGTAAATATGACAATTTTCATTTCTGCGTGAACTTCCCCTCTAAGCTGGAGTCTTAAACTCTGAGTAGACAGGATCCATTACCCGGCTGAAGATGACTTTGAGAAGACGTGTTTTTGACTGCAACATTCATCTCTATAGCAGGTGTGTCTCAGGTGTTCCTCAGCTTAGGCCTCGTCCCGTTCCCTCCATCACACGCTAACCCGATCAGGCCCGTCTCAAACTCTCAGCCTGAGCGCTGTGACCACAGACAGAAGAAGAGGGCTCGGTGACGACTCCTTTTTAAGGGTGTCTTATTAATTAGTTAAAGCTGTGGACTTTGGAGGCTGGTGAGGAATATAAGACTGAGGGATTACAGACGGACATCACTGTTATCAGCAGGTGCGCGTCCTTTAGTTCTGCCTCTCAATACATCTGACGACTCTGGCAATCTCTGCTAACACTGGAACTAATTCCTGCAGCGTGCAGCCTGACATCTGCCATATTATTGTCAGAAGAACTCTTTGAAACATTCTCATATTCGGAAGGCCCTTCACTTTTACTAATAGTCTTATGAGGATCATTTGGCTCAAAGTTTCTTCAAGGCAAGTCAGGCCAGTCAGCGGCCATCTTGGTCTAGCGGAATAGACGTGCATGGACGGGTCATTAGTGTAAATCTCCAAAAAACGTTTGATAAGATTTAGTTTAAACACAAAATAATCCGTTTTTCAGTTAATGCATGCATGTTGCGATTGGCTTTTTAACTGATTTATATTTCTTTAATCGACCACTGATATCTTTGTAATGTCTCTCTTTGACAACAGCATTTTGTTTTTAAATAATTTTTAGCTAGATCATACTGAGACTATACACTAAAAATGCTGGCCAATTTTGGGTCAAATATAGACAAATATAGATCCAGCTGTTGGTTTATATTTATAAATTGCATTTTTTAGCCTAACATTTGGATTTGTCCATATTTGACCCAAAATTGGGTTAAAACAATCCAGCATTTTTTAGAGTGTGTGTTTAAATGGGGGAAATGTTTTTTTTTTATATATATATATATATATAAAAATGAGAAAAACTAATGATGTAAACTAAAGATGAAATATTAAAGCAATATGAAGTGTGTATTTTTAGCTCAAGTAAGGAAAGGTTGAATCCCATTTTTCACCATTTTATTAGGTGTATACTCTAAAAAAAATTCAGGGTTATTTGAACCCAATTTTGGGTCAAATATGGACAAACCCAGCTGTTGGGTTAAATTTATAAAATGCATTTTTTAATCCAACAATTGGGTTTGTCCATAATTTGACCCAAAGTTGGGTTAAACAATCCAGCATTTGTGTATTTAAATTGGGGAATCCTCTCTCTCTCTCTCTCTCTCTCTCTCTCTCTCTCTATATATATATATATATATATATATATACATATATATGAGGAAAACTTATGATGTAAACTAAAGATGAAATATTAAAGCAATATGAAGTGTGTATTTTTATCTCAAGTAAGGAAAGGTTTTAGCTTTATATCCCATTTTACCTAATTTTATTAGGTATACACTAAAAAAATGTATAATAAATATATTATATTTATCTCTATCTCTACTCTAAAAAAATGCTGGGTTATTTCAATCCAAATTTGGGTCAAATATGGACAAACCGAAATGTTGGATTAAAAATGTAATTAAAAAATGTACAGTTGAAAGTGAAAGCTGAAGTTGGGTTAAAATTTTAAATTACACTTTTAACCCAACATTTGAGGTTGTCTATATTTTTCCTAATTTTGTGTTAAAACAACCCAGCATTGTGTAAACTGTAACGCACAACTTTAAAGCGCCTAGAAATGGCTCACTCGTTCAATAAAATATGCAAAAATGAAATTTAATTGGAAATATATTCGAATTTTAATAATGAGGATGAACAATGTTAGTTTACAGTTGTCACTAAATGAAGACATTCAGAATTTAAATGAATGTTATTATTCTGAACTTTAATTAATGTAATTGAACAAAGAACTTAGACCGCTCTTGTTTGTACTTTAGATCAGGAGTGTCAGTGCTGTGTGTGTGTGTGTGTGTGTGTGTGGTGTTGGTCCGAGTTGCTCGTCTCAGGTTAAGTGCATTAGCGCAGTGATGGGATTACTGTCACGCGATCTCCAGCGCTCCCACTGAATAGTCTTAGCGTGTCTCATGGGCCAGATTAGGGATTACCTGCCGGGACGCTTCCGTCAGGATTATGGGAGAGTCAGGTGAGGAGGATCACATGACTTCTTGATTTCTTGTTTATCTTTCCCTTTTTGTTCCATTTCTTTCTCGTTTGAAAGTAATCTCCTTACTTTACCTCCCTTTCTCTCCTTCTCCCGTCTTATCTGTCAGTTTAGTGGTCAGAGATTCAGAAATATGGCCAGAGTGTTGAGTCCAGTGACAATGTTAATAAGACATGTTTTCAATGTTTTCAATCTCCTAATGAATCCTTCAGACCGAGGCGTGTGTCCAACAGCTCCGGCACGCTCGTGTTAGCGCTGCATGTCTTCTCCTTTCTCTCCACGCTGGATCATGTCTGGCGTCAGAGCTGCAGTTCTCCGCTCGTCGGATTGAATGATTGAGTGTGAAGCGGCTCTGAGGCCGACGGGAGGCTGGTTTCTGATCTCTCGCTCCTTTACTCAAAATCAATGGTGGCCTGCCCTGCAAGGCCTGCTGGGACGGACGCACACCGACTCCTTCATGAGGCTTTGAAGTGAGAAACTCCTGTCTGCAAACTCTCTCGCACTCTTCGTTTCATCCGTATTTACCTTTACATTTCAGATTCAGTGTTGCTTATATCACATCAATAATGCAACATCTATCTATATTGATCTATCTATCAATCTATCTATCTATCTATATTGTTCTATCTATCCATCCATCCATCCATCCATCCATCCATCTATATACCCATCCATCTATCCATATACTGTATCATCCATCCATCCATATATCCATCCATCCATCCATCTATATATCCATCCATCCATATATCCATTCATATATCCATCCATATATCCATCCATCCATCCATCCATATATCCATCCATCCTTATATTCATCCATCCATCCATCCATCCATCCATCCATCCATATATCCATCCATCCATATATCCATTCATATATCCATCCATATATCCATCCATCCATCCATCCATATATCCATCCATCCATCCTTATATTCATCCATCCATCCATCCATTCATCCATCCATATATCCATCCATCCATCCATCCATCCATATATCCATCCATCCATCCTTATATCCATCCATCCATCCATATATCCATCCATCCATATATCCATCCATATATCCATCCATCCATCCATCCATATATCCATCCATCCATATATCCATCCATCCATCCATCCATCCATCCATATATCCATCCATCCATCCATCCATCCATCCATCCATATATCCATCCATCCATCCTTATATTCATCCATCCATCCATCCATCCATCCATCCATCCATATATCCATCCATCCATCCATCCATCCATATATCCATCCATCCATCCTTATATCCATCCATCCATCCATATATCCATCCATCCATATATCCATCCATATATCCATCCATCCATCCATCCATATATCCATCCATCCATATATCCATCCATCCATCCATCCATCCATCCATCCATATATCCATCCATCCATCCATCCATCCATCCATATATCCATCCATCCATCCATCCATCCATATGTCCATCCATCCATCCATATATCCATCCATCCATCCATATATCCATCCATCCATCCATCCATCATCTATCATTCTATATATCTATATCATTCTGTCGTTCTGCCTGTCTTTAACTTAATAATTTTATCTAATTTAATTTTAATTTAATGTTTTATTTTATAACTATTAACTTATTAATTTACTATTTTATTTTATTAACTTTATTATCTATTTTATTTTTTATAAAAAACTAACTTTTATTTATTTTTTAACTTTTATTTAACTTTTATTTAATTCATTATATTTTAGGAATTTTACATCTTATTCTATTATTTTACTAACTTATTTTAAATAACTATTTTATGTTTATTAATTATTTCATTTCATCAACTGTTTTATTTGATCAACTTTATTTTATTATGGAAAATTTTCAATTGATTTATTTATCTTTATAAACTGTAATTCGTTGACTGGTTTATTTTATCAACTTTATTTTACTGACTATTTTATTTTATTAACTTTATTTTGATTATTTTATATAATTGATTTTGTTTTTATAGGTTTAAATATTCTTGACCCATAAATTAGTTTAAAAGTTTGGCTTTTTGTTGATTTTTCCACAAGTCTGTGTGTGTGTGTGTGTGTGTGTGTGTGTTGTACTGTATCATGCTGTGGTGTTAATGAGAGTCTCGGGCTCCTGATGATGTTCGATATGTTAGTTAGTAACACTGTTGACCCGTGTGGTTTAACATGCGCTGCTTCAGGACTTCTTGGACATCAAATGGCCGAAATCTTTAAATATAATTCACCACACACACACACCCTGCTGCAGCTGACACACCATCATGATGAATGAAGGCGTGTCACAACCTGTCCACGTTCACATCTGTAATCTGAATATAGCTTTATTTTACGAGGCTGAATGCGTTTCTCTCTTTGTCACATTTTTAAAGGGATTGTGTTACTTTAGTGTCTATTTTCAGATTAAAAGAACAACATGCAATGTATAAATGCAAAAACACTAATATATCAGTGAAAATGGACTGTCAAATATAAATATGATTACAGTATTCTTTACTTATTGTACATGTCATCAGCTCATGTGGGTTTTCACTTATTCATACTTTAGTGACCCTGTTTCTAATGTTTTTATTTTCGAGAGTGAAATAGAGTTGGAGTTTGACTGCTGGAGCACAAGGCCTTTGACAGATATGCAGCTTGTCTTATATCTGATTAAGTTTGTATAATTGATTTGAAAGCTGCCATCAAGCTGAAGAGAAAGTCGTTTCAGAGGTGAAGCAAATTCTGATGAAAGTTTATGAAGAATATTCAGTCGATCGTTTCTTCTCTCCGATGAATTCCTGCTCAGTTAACTTTATTTTAGGTTAAATTTCAGGCTTATTTTTAAACATTCTGATCCACACCCTCTGAACGGACTTCCAGTAACTCCCTCACCACACACACACACACACACACACACTCAGGGCCGGTCGGCTGTGTGAAAAGGTAAATAACTTTTAAGATCTCGGGTCAAGCATGCAGTGAGGATTTAAAGCCGTGGCGTTTGTGTTGAAGCCGTTTGTCAGAGAGAAGAACATCAGCAGACACACAGATGACCTCTGAGTGACCCCACACACACACAACAGCTGCGAGTCAGATACACACACACACACAGACAACAGCTGCGAGTCAGATACACGCACACACACTCATGCACATGCACACACACACACTAACTCACTCACACACTCACTCACTCACTCACACCTACCCACACACACACACACACACACACACAAGTAAAGGATTAGTTCAGGCAAAAGTGTGTGTGCGCACACGTGTGTGTCTGTGTATGTATTTGTGTGTGTGTGCGTGCCTGTGTATCTATTTGTAAATGTGTATGTGTGTGTGTGAGAAAGTGTGAGTGTGCGCTTGTGTGAGTGTGTGGAGGAGGCGATGTCATCTTTATCCATAAGTTTTTATATATATACATATATATATATATATATATATATATATATATATTCATGTGGTTGTGACTATTGTCGATTAGGGATGAGCAACGATTAATCGCGAATAATCGCATCCAAAATAAAAGTTTGTGTTTACATAATATATGTGTGTAGTGTGTATAATTAATTTGTATATATATAAATACCCACACATGCATGTATATATTTAAAAAAAATATGTTATTAATATATCAAATATTTATATTTATATATAATATTAATTGTGAATAGATATATATAAAATATATACATGCACATATATAAATATATACATACATGTGTGGGTATTTATATACAAATTAATTATACACGCTACACACACATATATTATGTAAACACAAACTTTTATTTTGGATGCGATTAATCGTGATTAATTGTTGCCCATCCCTATTGTCGATGTGTGTATTGTCAAAGTGTGTATTGTCGATGTGTGTATTGTCGATGTGTGTATTGTCGATGTGTGTATTGTTGATGTGTGTATTATCGATGTGTGTATTGTTGATTGTCGATGTGTGTATTGTCGATTGTCGATGTGTGTATTGTTGATTGTCGATGTGTGTATTGTTGATTGTCGATGTGTGTATTGTCGATTGTCGATGTGTGTATTGTCGATTGTCGATGTGTGTATTGTCGATGTGTGTATTGTTGATGTGTGTATTGTTGATTGTCGATGTGTGTATTGTCGATGTGTGTATTGTTGATGTGTGTATTGTTGATTGTCGATGTGTGTATTGTCGATGTGTGTATTGTTGATGTGTGTATTGTTGATTGTCGATGTGTGTATTGTCGGGTGAAACATAACAGGCTCTTTGTGAATATTTGGATGCTAATCAGTATTGGTATTTGGTCATTCCAAATAAAATAATCAAATGTGTGTGTGTGTGTGTGTGTGTGTGTTCTTCAGCAGGTGAGTTCCTCACCTGTGTGTGTGTGTGTGTGTGTGTGTGTGATGGCTCATATTCTCCAGTTCAGACTCGTCTCTTCAGTCGCTGAACTGGGTCTGACCTCTGCAGGAATGTTACGCTTCAGAAATCATCCCAACACACTCATTTGCTCTCAGGAAAGATTTCTGATGATTATCAATATTGAAAACAGTTCATATTTTTGTGGAAACGGATGCATTTTATTTTCAGGATCCTGTGATGAAAGTTCAAAAGAACAGCATTCATTTATCTGAAATATAATCTTCTTTACTGTCACTTTTGATCACTTTAATGCATCACTGCTGAATAAAAGGATTAATTTCTTATTTACCCCAAACTTCTGAATGGCAGTGAAAGTGCAGAATCTGAAATACACACTTTACAATCAGAAATAACTTCTTTTTTAAAACCTTTAAATTGCATGGCTCTGTATGCTGTTTGTTTAGGAAGGCCAAAATATATTCAATATAGATTATTATATTTTTAAGCAAGAAAATTGTGTGTGTGTGTGTGTGTGTGTGTGTGAAGGACTATCACGTTTGTGTGTGTTAAGTTTACTTCCATGTGAAACAGTCAAGTGGCAGGAAGGGAAGGATTGTGATATTATCAGCAAAGGAAAGTCGCCTAAACAAGTTATTATATTTTGATTAAAAGATTACAACAGCAAACATTTATCATTATTAGTAATGGGGCGCACTTATGACTCATTTACACGCATTAAGAAAGCAAACGGTTAATTCTGATTTCATGTTGACTTTGAAAGCGCATTGAACCCACAGCATTCCTGTCAGAGGTCACGCCGAGGTCAAAGCGTCACAAACCCGAGAGTTTGCTCTTCATCGTCTCGTCGAGTAGCTTGTAAAATCTAAATCCACAGGAAATGTCGAACAGGATGCGTGTAAATCACATGACATGTTCTCCATTAATCCCACAAGCTCTCCGCGGGCAATAAAAACAGCGGTCACACACACACACACCAGGGATGAAACAAAGAGCTGTTGTGTGCAGCATCAGCTGATAAGGAAGTCTCTGTGTCATAAGAGCTTTATATAAAGCATATCTCAAATGTTTTGAGTTATGATAGGCATCAGACCACAACAGAGCGTCTTTCTTCAAACACACACACACTGTATGAGATACAGATACGGTAACCTTTGAAGATCTTATCGCGCGTGCTCTTCATTTCCTGAACACTGCAGTGTTTGCGGTGCACAGATTTAATGGCCTCGTCCCGAAACACGGCGGATGACCTCCAGACAGCTTTTGTAACATTATAAATGTCTTTACTGTCACTTTTGATCAGTTTAATGCATCCTTGCTGAATAAAAGTATTAATCTCGAACTTTAAATAACTGTTTATATGGCAATCTGAAAAAAAAGACAAAAATTACTTTATTGACAATTAACTAGACATATCCTATAGAAATACAGCTCAAATAAAACATGTTTGTGCAGAAAATTGATTGAATTTCATGAAAACCCTGTACTTCAAGTGCAATATCATATAAAATGCATTTATTTATTTTGGCTTCCAGAAGGATTGAATTTTTGAATTTTTAACAGAAAAGGCGATCCCATGATGCATTGCGTTAGCTCATCCAGAAAGAAATATTGCAAATTAAATGCATGATATTGAAAAGTGTGACTATTATTTTAGAAGCTTGAAATGGTTACTCTGGCTTTTGCTGATAATTTATTCACCCCCATGTCATCCAAGATGTCCATGTCTTTCTTTCTTCAGTCAAAAAGAAATGAAGGTTTTTGATGAAAACATTCCAGGATTTTTCTCCATATAATGGACTTCAATGGGGTCCAAACGGTTCAAGGTCAAAATGAGAGTTTCAGTGCAGCTTCAAGGGGCTTTAAACGACACCAGATGATGAATAAGGGTCTTATCAAGCGAAACGAGCGGTCATTTAAAAATTAAATAAAAAAGTTTAAGTTTTATAAGCACAAATGCTCGCCTTGCTCTGTTCTGTGATGCGCGTTCGTGACTCTCCTGTTCGAACTCGTTCATCAAAATGAACGAATCTTTTTTCAAGTCAATTCGTTCATTTCGTTCATTGAATCAACCAAATGACTCGAAAAATGATTCGTTCATTTTGAAAGAAAGAAAGAAATGGACATCTTGGATGACATGGGGGCGAGTAAATTATTATATATATTTAAAGCTGCTGTCCATAACTTTTTTAAATTAAAAATAATCCAAAATAATTATTTAAAAATAAAAACATATTCTCAAAACATACTCTCTGCTCGCCATAGCTAGATTCAAAACGGTTAGCTTGTAATAATGATTTTAATTCCAGCGGTACTGGTGGGTTTCCGCGGGAAATTCGAGCAAGTCTTCGCGTCGTTACGTCACATCCGTAAACACAAAGAAGGAGTTCGGCTAGCTGCGCGTGAGGAGATGTAGAGATGTATAGGCTTTTCTCGTAGCGCGTTACATATTAAATGTAAAACCCAAAAGACTTCGTACTTCGGATTTAAGAAAGAGAAAGAAACCGTCTCATGCGAACACACGGATTTACACATCGGCGGGGCTTTTGAAAAGTGCGTGAACTCCGTGTTTTGAAGGGGTTCAAAACGGAAGAAGAGACGGCTTATTCTGCTGAACAAGTAAGACATTTCAATAGTTCAGTCGTGTAACAGTACATTTTCCTAATTATGAGTTTCCTTAGTTGTGCTTGTGCCTTTCATGAATTCTGAACTACACAGGTAAGTTAACCATAAAACACATTGAATTTAACATTAGTCCCGCAATGCTGATGTTGTTGACGAACAATTTGAGAACAAAGTAACGTTAGGCTGTAAATCGCGTTGATTAAATCGAAGCTTATCATGTCGAATCCTTTTCCCCCCTTAGTTGATCATAACAAAAGTGTATGTTACTTGTTCAGAAGACATTTTCCAGAGAAAATTATTATGTTGGTCAAACTTTCAAAAAGTGAATCTGTGATTCTGTATGACAAACAGCGCGGTGACTGACCGCAGCACTCGCTTCAAAACACTGTGTTCTTCCGCGCTGTTTCATGACGATTTACAACCCAGTAAAGATGATCATTCCGCGAATAACTGCAATTGCAGATTTCGAACAGAGATGGCGCCAAAGTTGCGGACTGCAGATTTAACTTGTGTCTAAATATGTTATATCTTGCATCTGAACAGTTTTGTTGATCTTTTTTTATTTTGAAATAAAATATTTCAATCAAGTAGCTGGATCTAAAATCTTCAGGCTTATTAAAATCGAATATTTGGCATGCTTGTATCATGATGGATGGCGCACACACACATTGACTGATGATTAACAGGCGCTCAGGTGGGAGTCAGCCAGAGGATCGGGACCCAATCAGCCTGTCGGAAAGTGACATATTAATGGCAGTCTTTAGTGTGTGTGTATGATGTGTGTGTGACAGCTGCGGCAGTGCAGTAATAGCTCGTCTTTGTTCTGTGGCTGTACAGTGTGTGTCGCTGAAACCTCACCTGTCCTGAGAGTGACAGCTCGAGTATTATCAGAGCCATTAACAGCTTCTGAGTCCATTCCTGCAGTTCTGCTATAAGCTTTAATTACACACTGCAGAGAGAGAGAGAGAGAGAGAGAGAGAGAGAGAGAGAGAGACCTTCAGGATAAAGGCCTGTGTTTACTTTACACATGACTCCATCATTCCCAGAATGCACCTTGAAACCAATTGAGCGCTGGCTGATCAGAATGTCACAGTCACTGTGGTCCATAAAATTACCAATTAATACTAAATGAACTAAAACTAGGATTACAAAAGAAAAAAAAGGTATAGACATTTGTGGGAAAAACAAAATTACTAAAATATTAACTAAAATAAAACTATATTCTGAAAATCAGATTTTTACCATATTACTCGTATTATTCAGTACCATGGTTTATTTATAGAAATGTTAGTTACACTAAATTATTTCAAAATTTGAATTATATTTCTTACGTAATTTGTAATATAATAATCGCATAAGCCATATTCATTCATAATTCTAATTTTATTTATATTAATTTATTAAGTGATATTATTTTAATAACTGCTTGATTTACAATTTTTAAATCAAAAGAAATTTTGATTAAAATTTTAGATATAAATCTTTTAAATAAAATTAATAAAATATATTTTTTTAATTATATTAATTTATTAACTTACATTAATTATACTAATTTTAAATACACTAATTTATCATTTTTATCTCTAAATGCATTTCCTGGAACCATTGAACTAATTCAATTCACCTTTTTTGTATGAGGGATTGGGTGATTTGTTATTTGTGTGTGTGTGTGTGTGTGTGTGTGTGTGTGTGTGTGCGCTCATGCATCTGTGTGAAACGGATGTAAACTGATCTAAGAGTGTAATGAGACTCTTCTCCTTAATCCTGCAGATCTTTGGATGCCGTTCACATCGAGACACTTTCACATCCGCCGTCGTAAATCACAGCAAAACAATCAGTGTGTGTGTGTGTGCAACTGGACTCAGACCGAGACTGACCATCTTCATGCTTCAGTAAAGCTAAGTGAGTTGAGCTCTATTACACTGGATCAGCCAATCAATCAACCAATGGACCAATCGGAATTCAGTATGCAAATACCCCAATTATGTCATCGCGGTTGGATACATATTACATTTCTTAAAGTATAACATTTACAACCACAAAAAAACTTTTGATTTACAGTTTGAAGTTTAATACTCAGAGGTTTAGTCTAGAACAAATATCTCTGATGATGAATGTTACGTCTGTGATTCTCTTTTCTCTGTCCGCGACTCGTTTATCACCATGATCACGTGTTTCTCCACCGCTCGCGAGATGATGAATTGTGCGCGCGTGCACGAGCCCGAACGCATCCGAGAGCTGATGATGTTTCCAAGCCAAACTAGTGAGACAAACATTCGGTTCTCGAGGACATCACAAAACTCTGTGAAGACACATTGGAAAACAAGCTCACCTGAATCCCTCTTTGTGTGTGTGTGTGTGTGTGTGTGTGGAGGAGAAATGCTGAGCTAGCGGCTCCGTCTCTCCTCTGAACACATGATGGATGAGAGAGAGAGAGAGAGAGAGAGAGAGGATGGAAACACACACAAATCTGAGGGACAGTGATGGATGTTCGGTGGTTCTGCTTGCTGTTTGACACCATCAGATTTGTCATCTTGGTGTTTAATGAGCGAGTGTGTGCTGTATTTATGTGTGCTGTATTCAGATACAATACGAATGACTTTCTCACGGATGTGTTGCAGATGTTGACTGAAGTCTGAATTAACAATTCTGGACTAGAAGCATATTATTTGTGTCTAATTCTGACGAAAGATTGTGTGTATTTTCTCTGAAATAATGTCATTTAACATCTTTAAAGGACTTTTATTCTGCTTTTTTCCATGTTCATCTTTCTTGAGTGTGTAATGTTGCTGTTTGAGCATGAAAGAGTTTTCAAACTTTCTTCTTCTCTATATCAGTGTCAGTGTTTCTGAAACGCCTCCATCGTAGTCTCGGGTTTCTTCCGGAACACGTCACAATTTTCCTCATTATAATAATTCATGCGCAGAATAAAGGGGCGGGGCCTGCTTGAGTTAGTTAGTAGTGTGTTAAACTGGCGGTTATGGGAAGGGGCGGGACATTTCCCAAACACACTCAAAAGCGCTCGACCAATCACAACACACTGCTCCAGCCGACCAATCAGAGCACAGTGTGCTTTTCAGAAGGAGGGGCTTCATAGAGACAGGAAGTAAACCGAGCGTTACTGACAGACTAGGAAGAGAAGAGCCGCAACAATGGAGAATATGAGGAGAATAATCAACATTCAAGCAGGAAAACTTGTAGAGCCTAAATATTTAAATAACTTTGATTATGGGGTAAATACACAGAATTAAATGACTTTGATGCTAAACTATGTTCTCAGATCTTAAAGTAAATAATACTACTCTGTTTAATTTCAGACAAGGTCAGTTTCATCATGGTTTGGGTCTCATGTCTCCATAAAGACGTGTGTATGTGTTTGATGTCCACTTGCTGTCTTCGTGCACTAGGAGTACAGTAAGTGTGTTTGTTCTGCTGACCGCGGTGAAATTACAGCTCTGGAACAGCTGCTCGATTCGCCTGAACTCCACATCACTGACGGCTCTCCTTACACGACCAATTAGAGCTGATTTATGACCCTGCCGGACAATCGGCGCGTTCTCCGCGAGGACGGATACGTTTACGCTGCTGTTTTTAGCTCTATGCAGGAGCTGAACAGGTTGTAGTGGGGTCAGATCCCAGGCGGTGGCGTGTGACCCCTGACCTCTGACCTCTTCAACATCCTGTAATGGCGAAACTCATCATTTATTCCAATAGAGTTCACCATTAGTGGTATTTTCACTATATATATATATTTAGTTTTATCTCTGTTTATTTCAATTTAGAAAATAACTACTTTTTTAGTAGTTTCAGTTCCATCATTTTTGTATTTATACTTAAAATTATTTTATGTCAGCTATTTGCTAAAGCAACATGTCTGTTTTAATAATTTTTTATGCAGATTTTTTCTATTAAAAATTTATATTTTATTTATGCTTAATTTCAAACAAGGAAAACATTTTATAAAATACTTATTTTTCGACACATTTAATTTCAGTTAGTTGTCAAGTTTTTTTTATTAGTTTTAGTTGTTGTATAACTTAAACTTATTTTTGTTACAGTGAGCTGCCACGGCAATGTTTGTTTATTTATTTATTTAAAGTTTAGGTTTATTTATTTTTTATTTATTTTTTATTATTATTAAATGATTTATTTTTTAAAGTTTAGGTTTATTATATCTATAAGAAAATTATATTTTATTATTATTATTAAATTATGTATTTATTATTAAATTATATATTTTATTTAATCCTTATTATTATTGTTAAAATAATATTTTGTTCTATTTGTATTTTATTTCAATTAAGTTAAAATTTAAATTTTTCAATGTAGTTTTAGGTTTAGTTAACAATAGGATAATGTTAAGCTAACATCTTAATACTCTTTTAAGGACAAAGTGATAGAAATGTTAGTTATATATATATATATATATATATATATATATATATATATTTGTCCACCATCTTTGATGTGTTTTTGTTTTTTTCTTAACCAATTCTGTCGCAGTGCATTCAGGGATGCTTCTCTGCAACCTTAAAATTCGGCCAAATGAAGGCATATCAAGGCATCTTAAACAGCGAAAACATCCTTCGATTTACAAGCACACATCAAATGTCGACATGTGTGTGTGTGTGTGTGTGTGTGTGTGTGTGTGTGTGTGTGTGTGTGAACGTCCCTGCCGCGTTAGGCTTAACTGAACAGTTGCTTGTTATTTATTGGCTACTAAATTGCAGGTTAGTGTGTGTTGTGCTGGTTAATGAGTCGCTGTGTGTGTGTGTGTGTGTGTGTGTGTGTGTGTGTCTGGTGGCCTGTGGCTGTTTGTTAGCTCAGATGTCTTTAGGGAAATCTACACACTCCCTTTGGCTGCTGTTTTTCTCTTCTGCTCACAAAAATACAGTCTCATGTAGAGTGTGTCTGTTCTCTATATGACCCAGTGTGTCTTTCAATGAATGGCTGAACTCTGACAAAACATCTGAGAACATGTAAATATAATAACTCGCGTGCAGGAAGCTCAATAATAACACTTATGAACGGTTGTATATCCACACAGATTGATTTCATGTGTTGTTGGTTGGATTTTGTTATATCATGCAGTGTGTTGCACTTGTGTAGGTTATACACAAATCAAAGGTTTGGGTCAGAAAGAAATTAATACTTTTATTGAGCAAGGACACATTACATTGATAAACTTTTATAAACATTTAAAACATGTTTAGTTTTCAACATTGATAAAAATCTTAAATGTTTCTTGAGCATCAGATCCTCATATTAGAGTGATTTCTGAAGGATCATGTGACACTGAAGACTGGAGTAATGATGCTTTGATCACAGGAATAAATTACACTTTACTATATATTCACATAGAAAACAGATATTTTAAATTGTAATAATATTTTACAATTTTACTGTATTTTTGATCCAATAAATGAAGAGTTTGGTTTCAAAACGCTATAAATCCATTTTGATGAATTTGAGTAAAACTGTGTTTTCTTTAGCAAGAAAATGGGAAGATGAAAACCACTATTTTCGGTTTCAAATTTTCACATAGCATTTGTAGGTTATAATAACAATAAAAAATGAAATCCAGGTTTTGATTTCCAAAGATGTATTATAAAAACAGATCGTTTTTCCCCCAAAATGCAATAAATCCAATAATTTATTTTTTTAAATTATTAGAGACTGGCGTTTGTCGCGGTTTGGAAAGAAAGGGAGAAAACATTACATAATAACACGGCGGATATCCCATTTTACGTAAAATTAAACATTGTTTTGTATCTGGTCGGTATTAAAAAAAAGTCAGATTTTTGCAGTAACTAATTTTTTTTTTAAATGGCGTTTATCGCGTTTTGGAACCAAACTCTTCAAATGCAGCCTTGGTGAGCAAAAGAGACTTCTTTTTAAAACACACACACACATATATAATTAAAACATGAGGGTTGTGACCTTTGCTCCGGTGTTCAGTTCACCTGGAGTTGAGTTGGTGTTGTCCAGGTCAGTTGTGCTTCTGTGTTTGCATGACTGACAGGTGAGAGGTCATAAATAAACGTCCAGCTCCAGATCACCTGAGCGCGGGAGGAATGTCCCCTGTACCTGTTACTGGTGGTGTGTGTTTGCGGGGTTGTAATTTACGACGACGAGAGCCGATGATAATTGTAGCCCTGTCTGATGGTTGTGATGTACAGCGTTAATAATGTCGAGCGAGCCGCTTGTCCTGCGTTTGACCTCACTCTGATTACAAGCAGGTTAACCGTTCCTACAGTCCAGAGATGGAGCTTTTAATCTGTTTACAAGCGTGTGTGTGTGTGTGTGTGAGATGTTCAAGCCGTCAGGAGACTCATAACCCGATGTGTGTCGACAGGCCGATTTACATCACTGAACTCAATCTCATGAACACTCAACAAACCGCCTGTCAAATGAGTCTGGTTTGCTTTGTTGTAAAACACATCCTCTTTACGAAGTGTTTAGGAATCTTTTTTTTTTTTGGACCGTTCATTGTAAGCATTTCCAGGTCACACATTAGGTTTTGGCTCATGAAATGCCCTTCACAACACATTGACTTTGTTTTTGTTTCAGCATGTGTCTCAATAGTAGCCAGGTTTCCATTCACTTGTCAATCGAATAAAATGAAGTTAGGTAAAAAACCTCATGCGAATAAAGCGTGAAAGTGTGTTTCCTATGGAAGCTTGTTTCCGCCACTGAATAAAAAAAAATAAAATAAATAATTGCGACTTTTTATCTCACCATTGCAAGATATGAAGTGAGAATTTTGAGAAATAGACGCATTTGAGAGAAAAAAAGACAGAATTGCGACTTTTTTTTCTCACAATTGCGACTTTTTTCTCACAATTCTGACTTCATATCTTGCAATTGTGAGAAAAAAAGTCGCAATTTTGAGAAATAGTCGCAATTGAGAGAGAAAAAGACAGAATTGAGACTTTTTTCTCACAATTGCAAGATATGAAGTCAGAATTGTGAGAAAAAAAGTCTCAATTCTGTCTTTTTTTCTCTCAATTGCGACTATTTCTCAAAATTGCGACTTTTTTTCTCAGAATTGCGACTTTTTTCTCACAATTCTGACTTCATATCTTGCAATTGTGAGAAAAAAAGTCGCAATTGTGAGAAATAGTCGCAATTGAGAGAAAAAAAGACAGAATTGAGACTTTTTTTCTCACAATTCTGACTTCATATCTTGTAATTGTGAGAAAGTCGTAATTGAGAGAAAAAAAAGACAGAATTGAGACTTTTTCTCACAATTGCGACTTTTTTCTCACAATTCTGACTTCATATCTTGCAATTGTGAGAAATAGTCGTAATTGAGAGAAAAAAAAGACAGAATTGAGACTTTTTCTAACAATTGCGACTTTTTTCTCACAATTCTGACTTCATATCTTGCAATTGTGAGAAAAAGTTGCAATTGAGAGAAAAAAGACAGAATTGAGACTTTTTTTCTCACAATTGCGAGTTAACATCTCGCAATTCTGACTTTACTACACATAATTGCGAGTTTATATCTCGAATTTCTGACATCTTTTCTCAGAAAAGACTAACTTTTTCCCCCCTCAGAATAGTTTATATCTCACAATTCTGACTTTATATCACGCAATTTTGAAATAAAGTCAGAATTGCGAGATAAAAAGTCGCAATTACCTTTTTTTTCATTTTGTGGTGGAAACGAGCTTCCATAGTTTCCATCAAACGGCTTTGAAGCGAATAAAAACCTGTGCATAATGACGTCACATGCTGTTTTGCGATCAGATTGGTAAATCGAATTAATCTGAGACATGTTAAGGTGTTTCCATTCATTCTCTCACCGAACTGCACAACATTCAAGCAAACATTGGCAAACAAAGGTTTGCTACGCAAAATGGATCACGTACGTTTCGATCAGCATTTATCGCATAAGCCGTATATCGATCAAGATAAAATCCAATGAGACCGAACGCATTTCATTTGAGTCAATATTCATGAAATTCAATCGAATTTTACTGTTTCCATAAGCCATTTTTCATTCGATATCACTTAATGCGGTTAAATACATGTGGATGGAAACTTAGTGGCTAGTGGCTTCTTTTATAAATCTATCCTTATTTGATAATAACTTTTACAGCATTAAATGGCATTACATCCCTGCATGACTTACAACAATAGCTTGAAACAAGTTATATAGTTTGTGAAAATTAAAGTCCTTTCAGGGGTCGAGGAAATGTTCAGGACAAGCCTGTTTTTTTATTTTATTTTATTAATATTGTAATTTATTTATTTATTTTATATGTGTTATTTTTTTATAGAAATAATGCACACAAAAACCAATCACACAAAATACACTCTAAAAAATGCTGGATTATTTTGGTCAAATTTGGACAAACCCAAATGTTGGGTTAAAAATGTAATTTAAAATTTTAACCCAACTTCAACTTTCACTTTAAACTGTTATTTTCTTTAAAAAATGTCTTTTCTTTTTGAAACAACCCAGCATTTTTAGAGTGTAGAATGTATATTTAAATAAATAAATAAATATATATATATATATATATATATATATATATATATATATACTGTATATATATATATATATATATATAAATAAATATTTTTTTTATTGACAAATTTCAAAAAACAACAGATGACAGCATGAGAAAAAGGAGACAATTACATCAAATTGGAATATAAGTACAGTAAAGATAAAAACAAACAAACAAACAAACAAACAGAAGTAACTTAAATTACTTATCGCTCAACATATTATTATACATTTTCACAAATTTGGCACATTCTTTGTTATTAATTTTTTTTAGTGTGTTAATAAAATAATTAAATTCACAGAAAAAAAAAACATTTAATTTGGCTACTCTTAAAGAAAATTTGTATTTATGAATAAAATACTTTGCCAATAAAATAAAAATATTTCCTATGTATTCTGTTCTATGATTACAATTCGAAAAATAACAAATTACGTCTCGCAAAGAATTTATCATGTATGACAAAATGTAAATAGTCTCAATGTTAAGGCATTTTTTATTGTATTATTTGTATATATTTTGTAATAAACCTAATAGAAGTAAATAGTCACAATGGATTAGACATTAATTTTGTTTAATTTTAAAGACCGTACTCGAAAGAATCGTTCACATGTGTCAGGGTGTGTATTAAAGTTGCCAGGTTTGGGAGTTCGGAAGTGTTTTTCTTCTTTCGGTCGGATGCTTCCGGTCTAATTTGGTGTTGGTGTGATTCGTCCTGCTTGTGGAGGGTCTTCAGGCCACCTGTGTGCCGGGATATTGCTGGAAATCCCCCTCAGGGGAACTTTATATAGTGTGTGTGTGTGTGTATTAAACAGAAACTGTGCCACTTGACTTGAATCTTTGAAGCTGTTTGTCTTATCAGCAACTATTTAAGTGTCTCAAAAGCACACAGATTATGTTTAGACCCGAAAGAAACCATCTATAGGTCACACAGCAACAAACACTCACAACATCCTGCATTATTATTATGGTGTTACAGATGCAGTCAGTACATGTATTCACCAAACACTAATCAAGGATCAGATAAGCCGATTTACTGAGGAAATGGATTATACAGCGATCGGACACACACACACACTGAATTAATTACAGGCTGAAGTGCGAGTCTGCTGATCTCAGCTCAGCTTCTGATGCCTTTATTTGGTGTGTAAACACTAAGCTGCTAATACTATTAGGCGAGGATGAGATTTCCCGTCAGAGAGAAAGTGTGTTTACACTCGTAATTGAGCTCAGCTAAACCTCTCGGGCACGTCTGAATGCTTCATCTTCACTTCTGATTGGCCGTGATTGTGTTGCGTCACGACGCTTTAAACACACAGAGGAAGAGAAGCGAGACGGCGAACTAACTATTTATTTTTTCTCAGCGTTTCTATTTTTTAAGACCCATTGAGACCCATTTCTTTTATTGTCTATGACTGTGGCTATAGCACACTGTGCTCTGATTGGTCGGCTGGAGCGGTGTGTTGTGATTGGTCAAGCGTTTTGAGTTTGTTTGTGAAATGTCCCGCCCCTTCCAATAACCTTCCGATCTCTCTCTTGAACCCAACACAGAACTGACTTAAACTGCAGTTCATCGACTGGCCACTAGAGACAGGCTGCAAAAGAGAGTCAATCCCATAAACCCCCATGTTAAAATGCCCAACTTTATAGCAGAAAAAAACATGTTTACAGCCTGGTGCAAAACGTGTTTTTGGTCTATATAGCTAATTTTGCCCTTCATGACGACTGTGAGGGGAGTGACAAGATGGCGACGCCCGGCTCCGCCCACTTCGGGCTTCAAAACTGCTCTTCAGAAATACTACAGGTGACGTCACAGACACTACATCCATTTTTTGTAACAATCTATGGTTTCAACACACTACTAACTAACTCAACCAGGCCCCGCCCATTTATTCTACGCATGAATTATTATAATGAGGAATATTGTGACGTGTCCCGGAAGAAACCCAAGACTACAATGGAGGCGTTTCAGGAGTTCAGAAACACTGACACTGATATAGAGGAGAACTGTGAAAACCTTTTTCATGCTCAAACGATGAGCAAAAGCAGAATATGTGCTCTTTAAGCATCGATAAGTCTATTTATGTTGTCTTATTCACTTGCGTTGTTACATGTGTGATTAAGTGAAGAGTGCAGGATAAGAGAGGATCCATCGGTGAGCGCTTTTATTCTGTAAATACACACACAGTGAGAGAGCAAGAACATAAATCTACTGACACTATCTCCGTATCATTTCCTAGTGTCGACCTTGGCGAATGTGCGGGCGGCGGTTGAGAGAATAGGACAATTGTGTGTGTGTGTGTGTGTGTGTGTGCGCACCTCAGTGATGTATGACCAGTCAAGTGGAGTCGATTATAGATTCAAGCGTGTGTGTGTGTGTCTGTGCTGTTCTCTATTTTATTTTTGGTACACAGTTGCTCTATGGAGGAAAATGTATGTTAGTGAAAATTTATGTCAATTCTAGTTGAGAGTTCAGGACGTGTGTCCATAGGGTTGGGTATCGTTTGAATTTGAACGATTCTGATTCCGATTCCTTGTTTCGATTCCGGTTCCTAACGATTCTCGATTCCGATTCTTTTAAGAGGCAGGTTCAAAAAAGTTTAGCTAACCTTGCTAACCAACGGTCTTTCTGAAGGAAATACTCCTTCTGTAAAAATACTTTTTTTGTCACAAATTTTGCATTTTGCCGAGATTTCGTTATTTTTAGAAAAGTGAAGCCGCACTTTGGATCGCCGACGTAAGCTACTCATGTTCGACTCGCGCGGTTATGCCAACACTTCCGGTAGACGCTTCTTCGTTGGTGTTGTTCAGCGGTTTCTTCTTCCGCTCGGCGGACTGTGAATATCGAAACTAGGAATCAAAATTTTAACTTTTGAACGATTTCGGGAAAAACGAAAAGTTAGTCCCGGTTCCAAACGATACTCGACTCTCGATACCCAACCCTATGTGTCCATGATCGTTTTATAAAATTATTTTATTTCATCAGAATTGTTTTTGAATGATAAAATTATTATAATTTAACTGTTATTTATTTAATTTTAGCAGATTTGATTTTTTGAATTATTCAATTATTTTATTTTGTATTTTGTATTGTCAGGATGTGCAGCATTGGTTCTCAGAGCTCTAGCTGAGAGGATGTTTCTCCTAGTTAACACATGTTCATTTATTATAATTATTTTTATTTTATTTCAGCAGATTTGTTTTTAGTATAGTATAATTTTAGTTATTATTCAAAGGTATAATTGGTAAGCAAATTTGTATTTTTGAGTCATTTAATTATTATAATTTATTTTATTTGTGCAGATTTGGGTTTTGAGATCGTCGTCTCGTCTCTTCTTGTCGTCTCTTCTTTTCTCTTCTCGTCTCTTCTCATCTCTTCTCATCGTCTCGTCTCTTTTCTTTTCGTCTCTTCTCGTCGTCTCGTCTCTTCTCTTCTCATCTCTTCTCATCGTCTCTTCTCTTTTCGTCTCTTCTTGTCGTCTCTTCTCTTCTCGTCGTCTCGTCTCTTCTCTTTTCGTCTCTTCTTGTCGTCTCTTCTCTTCTCGTCGTCTCTTCTTGTCTCTTCTCTTCCGTCTCGTCTCTTCTCGTCTCTTCTCGTCTCTTCTCATCTCTTCTCTTCTCGTCTCTTCTCTTCTCATCTCTTCTCGTCGTCTCGTCTCTTCTCTTTTCGTCTCTTCTTTTCGTCTCTTCTCTTCTCGTCGTCTCTTCTTCTCGTCGTCTCGTCTCTACTCGTCTCTTCTCGTCTCTACTCGTCTCGTCTCTTCTTCTCGTCTCTTCTCGTCGTCTCGTCTCTTCTCGTCTCTACTCGTCTCGTCTCTTCTCATCTCTTTTCGCCGTCTCGTCTCTTCCCTTTTCGTCTCTTCTTGTGGTCTCTTCTCGTCTCGTCGTCTCGTCTCTTCTCTTCTCATCTCTTCTCGTCGTCTCGTCTCTTCTCATCTCTTCTCGTCGTCTCGTCTCTTCTCGTCTCGTCTCGTCCCTTCTCTCCTCTATATGAGAGAGTCCAGTGTGTATGTGTCGTCTTCTTTCTGCTGCTGTAAGATTATAACATCTCGAACGGCTCTAAACACTGGGACACTTTGATGATGTGGGTCATGAGATCACTTCAGACGTTTGCCAGACTGCATTTATATAGATGAGATCGCATAAACAGGTGGACGCGTATGTTTAATTTATATCAGCCTGACAGGAAGCACACGGGACAATTACTCCTGATAGTAACACACACATGCACAGCTCCAGGACACGGGTCATTTATCCTACTAAACATTCATGCACTCTCTCTCTCTCTCTCTCTCTCTCTGTGTGTGTGTGTTCAATGGTGGAAATTTCCCCTGTATGATTCAGGTTAGAGGATACAGTCTCTGCTGCCCCGATAAGAATTTAAATCCTGTTTTGCTTCATATCAACTCGCTAAACCAAATGGGAACTTGCATTGATTTATTACTGCAGTGTTTTTCAACCTTGACTCGTAAAGTGTTTGTCGCAGCCCATCCCATCCCATTTTTTTAGGTTAACAGGAAGTAGTGTCCATATAAACATGGGATGTAAACTTTATGCGACACTTCAAAGAGTCAGTGGCTCAAAGCTAGTGGGTCGTGACCCAAAAATGGTTTCCCAAAACAGTGATAAACTGTATCATCATGTAATGCATAGTACTTATGTGGTTCGTCTGCATCTATTTGCTTGTAATCCTAAATGAAACATTACTTAGAATTATTGAATTTAATATATGTTATTTCAGCGGATTTCTTTTTGAATTATTATTAATATTTTTTAGATTTGTTATTTAATTATTATATAATTTAGAATTATGCTTATTTTATGTAAGCAGATTTGTGTTTTTGAGGTTTAATTATTATAATATTTTATTTTTATTTTGTCAGATTTTGTTTTTTATTTTATTGAATTATTATAATTTAATGTATTATTTATTTTATTTAAACCGATTTGTGGTTTTGAGTTATAAATTAAGTTATTATAATTATTATTTATTTTATTTTATTTTAGCAGATTTGATTTTGAATTATTACATTGTTAAAATTATTTTTTATTCCATTTTAGCAGATTTGTGTTTTTTAATTATAAAATATTATAATATAATTATAAATATAAATATAATTTATTATATAAATATATAGGCTAATTCATATTGTAATATTTTTATTATTATTTTATATAATATTATTTTAAGTATATATACTTTTTTTTTTTTGTGTGTGCATTTAAAATTTGCAGTCTTTCTCTTCCAGGAAATGGAAAAATATGAACGACTCATGCTGCACTGCCCATATTTTTAACCAATCAAACGCTCTCCAGAGCGAGAATGTCCCTCAAATGTTTCAAAATCTGACATTTTTGTACAGTAAACAACAGTATTGGTGCTTTGTTGTGCTGCCAGATCTTGTCCAAGGTAAAATCTGTGTCCTGTGTCCCTCTCTACTGGCTCTCTACACTAAACTATAAATCTATCACTGGTCATGGACCTTCCTTTATTAATAACGTGAAATGAACCCGTGTTTGCCAGGCTCATGTGCTCATGTGTGATGGCAACAGGAAGTGTCTCATCCTGACGAATGCTGCGTGTGTGTGTGTGTGTGTGAGAGTGTCGTTGATAAGAGTGAAGGAGAACAGTGAGAGCGAGCGCAGCTGTTCATGTAGGACAGTGATGTAGTGTCTCACCCGACAGCTCTGGGACTCATCCGTAAAAGTGTTTTATGAGATGCAAATGCTTTCCAGAGTCTTATTAAAAAGCTGAAGTGGAGGTCACGGGCCTTCAGGCTTTTTCTCAATAACTCATCCATCCAAACGCCATTGGTTCCTCCAGTGCCCATGTTTGGTGTAGCGCGATTTTGAACCCGGCACGATATGAATTCAACGGCGCTCGTCATGCCCTGTGCAATGACAAACAACATAATATTTGTACTTTTGTGTTCAAGAATCGTCCATCGGTTCCTGTAATTTTCTAAAAGTGGATCTCCCTCCCAGCCCTTCTCGGTAAAAATAATCAGTTGAGTCAGTGAACAGATAAGAGGCAAGTTTATTACAGGTCATAAACTGTGAGTCGGTTGTGAATATCCTCTTTGAAGCTTATCATTGTGTATCTGAGATGTCATGTTTGCATAAGCCGCAGTAACTCATGGGATCCCAGATGGGTTCAGGACTGTGTTTATTCAGAGTTCAGATCCGTCCAGGTGTGCAGAAGGCGAGGTGAGGATATAACATCACTAAATATCCCTCCTTATCAACACCTGTACATGTAATTCGGTCATTTTGCTTTCATGAAGAATGCCAGTGAACTATGCAGAAAGTGAGCAGATGTACAAGTCTTAAAGATACAAGATCATGGGAAAATCATCACATAAAACAAATCTTGCATCTAATTCACATGAAACATGTGGAACGTGTCTTGCATCAACTTACACACTCACACACCTACACTCTCAGAAAAAAAGGTACAAAAGCTGTCACTGGGGCTGTACCTTTTCAAAAGGTACACTTTTGTACCCAAAGGCTACATATTGGTACCTTAGTGGTACATATTAACACCTAAAATGTATATTAGCACCTGAAATGGACATATTAGCACCTGAAATGTACTTATTAACACTTAAAATGTACTTCATAGCACCTAAATGTATATATTAACAATTAAAATGTACATATTAGCAACAAAAATGCACATGTTAGCACCTAAAATGTACATATTAGGACCTAAAATGGAACTATTAGCTCCTGAAATGTACATATTAGCACCTAAAATGTATATATTAACAATTAAAATGCACATATTAGCACCTAAAATGCACATATTAGCATCTAAAATGCACATAGCACCTAAATGTACATATTAGCACCTAAAATGCACATATTAGCACCTAAATGTACATATTACCACCTAAAATGCACATATTAACACTTACAATGCACTTATTAGCACCTAAAATGCACATAGTAGCACCTAAAATGTACATATTAGCACCTAAAATGCACATATTAGCACTTAAAATGCACTTATTAGCACCTAAAATGTACATATTAGCACCTAAAATGCACATAGTAGCACCTAAAATGCACATAGTAGCACCTAAAATGCACATATTAGCACTTAAAATGCACTTATTAGCACCTAAAATGTACATATTAGCACCTAAAATGCACATAGTAGCACCTAAAATGTACATATTAGCACCTAAAATGTACTTATTAGCACCTAAAATGCACATATTAGCACCTAAATGTACATATTACCACCTAAAATGCACATATTAACACTTAAAATGCACTTATTAGCACCTAAAATGTACATATTAGCACCTAAAATGTTGTGTAAAATAACACACCCCTGAGCTTGTTAAAGTGCATTCTGGGATTGTGTATATGTAAAAGACACGTGTAGAGTGCTCTAGGATTTACCAGAACGCTTCTCTAGGCTATAGATCCCGTTTGCTCATGAAAGCTGAACACACACAACTGTTACTGTAACTCCGGGATCAACAGCTGTTCCTGGGAAAGCCTGTCACTGAGAGCGGACGAGTGTAAACAGAACGGGCCGTGCGCGGTGCACAGAGGTTTCTGTGTGTGTGTGTGTGTGTGAGGCTGAGCCACATCTGTTGTGTTGCAGCTGTTACCCGGAGGAAAGCGTTCGCATGGCCGACTGCCATCAGACTCGTCAAAGCCTGCGTAATGAATCGCGTGAGTTGTTGAAGGCCCGCGGGGCAGCGGTTGAGGAGAGGAGAAGAACGATGTCCTGGGGATTCACGGTGGCGTTTGAGATCGGAAAGGGTTTCTGATAGATTATAATATGTTTGTTTGTTTGTTTGCTAAATACCACAGCTGTTTCTCTTTGTTCAGTAGCTTCTGTTTGATTGGGTCACACACTCAAAAAATGGGTTTGTTTCAACCCATGTTTGGGTCAAATATGTTTCAATTCAAGTTAAAGGTGTAGTTCACTTTAAAAAAAAAAAAAACTTTTGCTGATAATTTACTCGCCCCCATGTCATCCAAGATGTCCACGTCTTTGTTTCTTCAGTCGAAAAGAAATGAAGGTTTTTGATGAAAACATTCCAGGATTTTCTCCATATAATGGACTTCAATGGGGTCCAAACGGTTCAAGGTGCAAATGAGAGTTTCTAGAGCTTATAAATCTTGAATTTTTTATTTATTTTTTTAAAAGACCGATCGTTTCGCTAGATAAGACCCTTATACATCGTCTGGTGTCGTTTAAAGCCCTTTAAAGCTGCACTGAAAGTGTCTTTTGGACCTTGAACCGTTTGGACCCCATTGAAGTCCATTATATGGAGAAAATTCTGGAATGTTTTCTTCAAAAACCTTTATTTCTTTTCGACTGAAGAAAGAAAGACATGGACATCTTGGATGACATGGGGGCGAGTAAATTATCAGCAATAGTTTTTTTTTAAAGTGAAGTACTCCTTTTATTTTTGTTGCGAAGAAGAACGAAAGCCTTGAGGGAGAAGAACTACTGACAGAATTTTCATTTTAGGTTAACTATCCCTTTAAACTCATAATCCATGAGGTGTACATAAATGAAACCCGCTTTTAAAGTGACGGGTTGTTCCAAAACCCTGGTTGGCACAATGTTTGCCCTCGCTGTTCCTCTCTCACTCTGCCCTGATCCCGTGTCTCCTGCCAGGAACATCGGAGACCTGAACGAGAGGTCAAGCTGACCCCAGATCAGCAGAACACATGCACTGCTCAGATTTACGGCTAAAACCCGCTGATACTGTCAACGCACCGACACGTTTATCGGAAATGACCGCGGCGACACTCTCACGGTGGGGTTTTCTCTTCCTCTGCCGCAACAATTGATGTTTAGGAAGGCACGCCCTCTCATTCTCAGGCCTGTTTATTTTTACTCCTTCACTTCGCTAACAATGCAAGCGTGTCGGTCAAGGCAGCGCAAGCACACTTAAGAGGCAGCGAAGGAACAGATGTGGTCTTTGATGATAAAAGGGCAAAGGAAGAGAGCGACAGAGACAAAGAAAGACAGGAAGAAAGAGAGTGAGGGTGACGGGAAGAGAGAGAGAGAGGTGATGAGCCGTGTGTGTCTCTCTATCCACTGATGGATAAAATAAGCGGTTTTCCAGAGTTAATAGTTGTGTTTGTTATAAAATTATTATTTGTTAAATTTAGTTGCCACCTGAACTTCGGTTGTTTTTTTCTTTTTATTCTAATTAAATTAAATAATTTATATATATATATATATATTAGGGCTGTCAAATGATTAATCTTGATTAATCGCATCCAAAATAAAAGTTTGTGATTTACATAATATATGTGGGTGCACTGTGTATAATTATTTTGTATATATATAAATACACACACATGCATGTATATATTTAAGAAAAAAAATATTTATAAAATAAAATATTTATATTTACATATAATTAAATGTGAATCTTTATACAGTATATACATGAAAATATTTCTTAAATATATACAAGCATGTGTGTATTTATAAATATAAAATAATTGTACACAGTGCACCCACATATATTAGGAAAACACAAACTTTTATTTTGCATGCGATTATTCGTTTGACAGCCCTAATAAATATATATGTATATATTTATTAACAAGTATGTATCTATATATGTATATATATATATATATATGTATGTCTATGTATATGTATGTGTATATATATATATATATGTGTGTGTGTGTGTGTGTGTGTTTGTGTACATATAGACAAATTTAATACTTATATTAAATACTTGTTAATTATATATGTAAATATTTTTTTTATATTTTAAAGACGTTTTTAAAGAATATAAATAAAAGAAAAAATAATAAATAATATTAATAAAATCGAATAAATAAATATATAAAAAATAAACATATATATATATATATATATACTCAAAAAAACGTTGGGTTGTTTAACCCATCTTTGGGTCTTTAAATGTTTAATTATATTTTTAACCCAACATTTGTGTTTGTCCATATTTGACCCAAATTTTGGTTAAAACAACCCAGCATTCTTTAGAGTGTATATATAAACCTATATAAGGGTGCTGTCAAATCAATTAATCACGATTAATCACACAATATATATATATATATATATATTGTGTGATTAATCGTAATTAATTGATATATATATATATATATATATACATTGTCTTTGTAAAAAATATGATTTTTTTAAAGATTTTGTGTGGTTGTTTATCCTAGAGTGGTGAAACCCAGATTCTCTGATAACTGTGTGTCTCTCAGACATGTGATCGTCGCTGTAGGAGGTTCATCAGGTTCCTCTGCGGCTGGAGAAATGAGAACAGCAGACATGAATTAATAAAACAGCCATAAGTCACAATCATGACAAACATTCACGAGCTCCCCAGCGTGACATCGAGCGCTCAAGTTTACACATGTGAGAGGTTATATTCTCCTGAAGCCTGTCACTTTGAATCCCATCTACATTCTTGCTATTTGATGACACGGCCTTAAATACAGTGGAAAAATGTCTCCATCTGCACATCAGGGAAAGTGTAGATCATGTCTGGCACCAGTGGTTCTGCTGGGAGAAACTGAGCAGTTCTTCATGTATTCTCCCCGGAGAGGATTGGGTTCTCCGTCAGTGCTCTCTTTCAGGAGTGTGTCCGAGAGGAACCATTGATTGTCCAGATGACAGATGCTGTGTGTCACACTGAACTGAACTGTTCCTGGTACAGCTGTGTGTGTGTGTGTGTGTGTGTGTGTGTGTGGGATGATTGAGGTGGGACTTCAGGGAACGCAGTTGAGATGTATCCTATTCTTCTGTAATTCAGTCCTCGTGTGTTTACTGAAACGATCTACAGTTTACTGATGTGTAGTGCTCAGAAATTATCACAACTTTACAGAATATAACAACTAAAATTTGACTTGCTGTCTGAAAAATGTGTGTGTGTATATATATATATATATATATATATAGATGGATGGATGGATGGATGGATGGATAGATAATTTAATCAGAACTAATAGTATCTAACAGTAAAAAAAGTTTATATAATATTACTATTTATTTATATACTGTATATAGTATGTATATATATATATATATATATATATATATTAATGTTACGTATAAAAAGATATATAAAGGCTATAAATATATTAATTATTTATAAAATATACAAATATGTAAATAGATATGTATATGTAAATATTATACATTAGTTATTATATTATAAATTATATGAGATATTTTTAAAGATTGTTTATTTATTTATTTAGATAGATAGATAGATAGATGATAGATAGATAATTTAATCAGAACTAATAGTATCTAACAGTAAAAAAAAGTTTATATAATATTACTATTTATTTATATATATATATATATATGTATATATGGGATATTTTTAAAGATTATTTATTTATGTTAAAAGGTATATTTCCACACACACACACATATATATATATATATATATATATATATATATATATATATATATGAAGAGTTTAGATGCAAAAGCCTCTAAATGCCATTTGAAATTTTCTTCTAGAATGATCATTTTTATCAAGCTTGTATATTTAAGTTCAGTGATTTCACTTAAATTGCAATGAAGATTACCTATTAATTGTTATTTAAGTGAAATTACTGAACTTAAATATACAAGTTTGATAAATCATCATTAAAGAAGAAAATTTCAAATGGCATTTAGAGGCTTTTGCATCTGAACTCTTCATATATGCTTTTGCACACTCAAATATATATATAACTAAAAATTGTATGTATTTTTTATTAAATATATATATATATATATATATATATATATATATATATATATATATATTTAAGGTAAAATAAAATTGTCATCCATCTGCACTATGATTTAAATGAAGTAGACATAAATGAAATTAAATTAAATTAAGGAAAGCCATTGGTAGCGATTGGAATCAGTCGTGATGTCTTGTCACAGATGAGGTCATCAGACTGATGTCTGGACGCATGCAGGACTCAGTCAATAAAAGAGTCAATACTCACAGTGACTGTCCAACATCTCCACATCTTCAACTCGTGCACTATAATACGACCAGGAGAACTAAAGTCTGTTTCAAAACCTCATGATCTAGACAGGATTTGAACATTAGCTTTTTTTTATCATGCCTAAAATCCAGATCTGCGGTGTGTGTGGTTGTTCAGACTGTAAAATAACACCGCTCTGTCGGCGCTATGAGCTCACACTATTCATTTCAAGCTATTACACAGTTTAACCTTCACCGTACAGTTTGCTGGTTCTGATCATCCGGAGCGGGAGTCATTATTCTTGCCGCTGCTGTTGCAATGTGACCCAAATTATCAGGGTTTGTGTTGAGACACAGCATTAATCTCAGTGTCCCGCGACTCCAGAGAAACAGCACTACCCCTCATGATGAGTGCTTCTGTCCAGGATAATAACAGGACAGTCCGTTTATAACATCAACATGATGAGGTTTGAGTCTGTTTGTGTCCGGAGACGTCCAACCTGTGTCTCTCAGCCTCATTTTCTTGTGATTATTTCTTTCAATAGTTCACATAAAAATGACCATTCTTCTATTCACCCTCATGTTGTGCCAAACCTGTATTTCTCTCTTCTCACTCTCAGAAAAAAGGTACAAAAGCTGTCACTGGGGCTGTAACTTTTCAAAAGGTATACTTTTGTACCCAAAGGCTGCATACTGATACCTTAGTGGTACATATTAACACCTAAAATGTACATATTAGGACCTAAAATGGACATTATCTCCTGAAATGTACATATTAACACTTAAAATGTACATATTAGGACCTAAAATGGACATATTAGCTCCTGAAATGTACATATTAACACTTAAAATGTACATATTAGCACCTAAAATGGACATATTAGCTCCTAAAATGTACATATTAGCTCCTGAAATGGACATATTAGCTCCTAAAATGTACATATTAACACCTAAAATGGACATATTAGCTCCTAAAATGTACATATTAGCTCCTGAAATGTACATATTAACACTTAAAATGTACATATTAGCAAGTAAAATGGACATTAGCTCCTGAAATGTACATATTAACACCTAAAATGGACATATTAGCACCTAAAATGTACATATTAGCTCCTGAAATGTACATATTAACACCTAAAATGGACATATTAGCACCTAAAATGGACATTAGCTCCTGAAATGTACATATTAACACCTAATATGGACATATTAGCACCTAAAATTGACATATTAGCACCTAAAATGGACATATTAGCTCCTGAAATGTACATATTAACACCTAAAATGTACATATTAGCACCTAAAATGTACATATTGACACCTAAAATTTACATATTGACACCTGAAATGTACATATTGACACCTGATATGTACATATTAACACCTAAAATAGACATATTGACACCTGAAATGTACTTATTGACACCTGATATGTACATATTAACACCTAAAATGTACATATTGACACCTGAAATGTACATATTGACACCTGAAATGTACATATTAACACCTAATATGGACATATTAGCACCTAAAATTGACATATTAGCACCTAAAATGGACATATTAGCTCCTGAAATGTACATATTAACACCTAAAATGTACATATTAGCACCTAAAATGTACATATTGACACCTAAAATGTACATATTGACACCTGAAATGTACATATTAACACCTAAAATGGACATATTGACACCTAAAATGTACATATTGACACCTGAAATGTACATATTAGCACCTAAAATGTACATATTGACACCTAAAATGTACATATTGACACCTGAAATGTACATATTAACACCTAAAATGGACATATTGACACCTAAAATGTACATATTGACACCTGAAATGTACATATTAACATCTAAAATGTACATATTGACACCTAAAATGTACATATTGATACCTGAAATGTACATATTAACACCTGAAATGTACATATTGACACCTGAAATGGACAAAAGTTTACCTTTTGAAAAGGTACAGCCCCAGTGACAGCTTTTATACCTTTTTCTGAGAGTGTGTACAACACAGAAAGTCAGAGCTGATGATGGTTTATATCGCAAAGTCTTCAATTTATCAATTTATCAAAAGGTATTATGAAATGTTTGTGTGTGGAACAGACCCTGACTCAAGTCTTACTGTCAAGTTAAATCTATTATGGATTTCATGTGGGAAATAGAGGCATCGGCATACAGAAATTTTAACATTTAGTATCAACTTTATACACAGGATTACTGTCTTTACGTGATGCAACACAAAAACAAGTTTTGGATTTAGGTTTGTCTACAACAAAAATCAAAATATAGGACGTAAAGCAAGTCTTGTAAAATATTAAAATCAGATTGAAACGAGTTGTATTTATAGAGAACAGAATTAGATGCCTAATGACATTATCATCAGCATAAAGTTCAATTTTTGAAAATGAATGGTAGATTATTTACATAAATGAAAAAAATAAAGTGGTCCCAGTACTGAGCCTTGAGGCACACCTCTTTGTTTAATCAAATAATCTGATTTATTCCTATTTAGGACAACACATTTTTTATTATGCAAATATTAAATCTGTTATTAAATTAGATTTATTATTCACATGCAGAAAACTTGGATTTTTCCTAAAAAAGAGTTTTCTTTAGATTTCTTTTAATTTATAATATACCCTTTTATTGGGTTAAGTGACTAAATTACTTCAAAGTAACTTATTTTTTATTTTATTTTTTAAAAAGACATTAAGTCACAGAGAAGCCTTAATTCAACATCCCTATAAGGAAACGTTCATTGAATCTGCTGCTGCTTAAAAAATAATAATTTCCTGCGCTAAAAGTGTAAATGAAAAGATGGAGATGAAAAATGAGATGTGACTTTTAAAGAAAAAGATAAATATTACTGAATATTTTCATTGTGTGTCACTTCCAGTCAATGTTTAAATTATACATGGTATATTATTACAATAAACAGACAAAAAACATTATAGATGAGAGTAATCATTACATGATACTTTATATGCACAGCTCACATTTTGCACATATGTTATATTGCACATGTATAATATACGGCAGCACCGCATCCAGAGCATTAGTAAAGCAGAGCGAGGGGTCATTTAGTGGCTGGAGCTGCAGACTCTCTTATCAGCGCTGATTTACAGCTCCTGTCTCCAACACACAGCAGCGTCATTAATAGGGGGTGTGTGTGTGTGTGTGGGAACATCATTAATAGAGACAGTGATTAATTTCACACTGAACCCTGAGAAGCCTGAAGTGTTTGATTTATGACACACTGTGAGTTCAGCTCATTGACTCGTTATTTATGCTGATGACCAATTAGTGAGGTCAGCGTCGTCTAATTCAAAATCCCGGACGGCGGAGGAACCTGAGCTCGGAGAGACTAAATCTGGGATTGTTTTATACTTCTCTATTACAGATGCCAAACAATTTGACGTCTTGTATAAATATGATGGTGTGTTTGAGGTGAAGGCCTGAAAGGAGGCATTTAAAACCTGTATAAATATGTATATGTTGAATATTTGTTTTAAATCAGGGATTCACAAACTTTGTTCTAAAATATTTTCTTCAAAATTTTGTTAAAGTCGGAGTGAAACTGATATTGATAGTCTTTTGTGACATTTGAAGCGGCTTCTGGAACAAGAACAAATGTGGGCGGGGCTTTATTTTGTCTGTGGGGTTTGATTGGATGTTTGTGGTTTGCTATTGGTGGATCTCATGTGAGTGACAGGTTGCTCCGCCCCTCGTCATCAGAGAAGAGATGCTAAGGGGAAGTTATTTTGTTACACGATTACCAGGAGCATGAATAATGATGTACACGGATAAATAATCTAAAATAAATTTTGGATTAAATTTAACGTTGACTTAAACGCGGTTCTCTGATGTCGGTTAATGCTAGCTAGTTTTATTTGGATCTGGTTTTTTTTGTTAGCTTTTTATCAACTCACAAACCTCCTGCAGTTCCTCCACTGACCACAAGGGGATTCGCAAACCTAATATCATCACGTGTCGATCAAATGCGTCATACATCCAGATCTGGGATCAGTGGCGGCCCCTCAGAACGCCTGATCGCCCAGCGGTCTCGTTTATGTGTTTGGCTGGGAAAGGAAATGATAACAGCATGTTCCCAAATGAGCTTAATCATCTTAATTAACTAGTTCTGCTGCTAAATGAGCTTAATCATATTAATTAGGGCTGTGTAAGCACACCTGTGCAATCCTCCTGCACACACAGGTGAAGAACAAACGCCTCATTACCGAGGAATCAGCCGAGAGTACATGTAGCTCTGTGTGTGTGTGCAGTAGATTTTAACTAATTTGTGGCGTAACTATTCGATCACGAGTGGCTCAACTGATAGATATATAGATAAACTCATCTTCCAGGCATTTGACCGACCAGGTTGACGCTTCAGCGTGAGAAATCGGGGGTGTGGCGTGTGAGTGTGTGAAACAAATCAAATACGGGTGTCTCATGGCCAATGCGTGAGAGTTAGCTGCTCTGCTAATACGTCATGCGTCGGGTCAGAGGTCAGAGTCTTCCACCAAAACTAGATTCACGTACGGTCGTTACCAGAAGCCAGTTATTATAGTTTAGAAAGTCATAAATAAGGATATTTTTCTTACAAAACCGCATGGCACGGTTCAGAAGGCCTGTATTAAACCCTTTAATGTTGATTACTTTTATGATGGATGGATGCACTTTTATGATGATGGATGCACTTTTATGATGGATAGATGCACTTTTATGATGGATAGATGCACTTTTATGATGGATGGATGCACTTTTATGATGGATAGATGCACTTTTAAGATGGATGGATGCACTTTTATGATGGATGGATGCACTTTTAAGATGGATGGATGCACTTTTATGATGGATGGATGCACTTTTATGATGGATGGATGCACTTTTATGATGGATAGATGCACTTTCAAGATGGATGGATGCACTTTTATGATGGATAGATGCACTTTCAAGATGGATAGATGCACTTTTAAGATGGATGGATGCACTTTTATGATGGATAGATGCACTTTTAAGATGGATGGATGCACTTTTATGATGGATGGATGCACTTTTATGATGGATGGATGCACTTTTATGATGGATAGATGCACTTTCAAGATGGATGGATGCACTTTTATGATGGATAGATGCACTTTTAAGATGGATGGATGCACTTTTATGATGGATAGATGCACTTTTATGAGGGATGGATGCACTTTTATGATGGATGGATGCACTTTTATGATGGATGGATGCACTTTTATGATGGATAGATGCACTTTTATGATGGATAGATGCACTTTTAAGATGGATATATGCACTTTTATGATGGATAGATGCACTTTTATGAGGGATAGATGCATATTTATGAGGGATATATGTACTTGTATAATGGATACATTCACTTATGATGGATGGATGCACTTTTATGATGGATAGATGCACTTATGATGGATAGATGTACTTTTGTGATGGACAAATCCACTTATGATGGATAGATGCACTTTTATGATGGATGGATGCACTATTATGATGGATAGATGCACTTTTATGATGGATAGATGCACTATTATGATGGATAGATGCACTTTTATGATGGACAGATGCACTTTTATGGTAGATAGATGCACTTTTATGATGGATAGATGCACTTTTATGATGGATAGATGCACTTTTATGATGGATGGATGCACTATTATGATGGATAGATGCACTTTTATGATGGACAGATGCACTTTTATGTTAGATAGATGCACTTTTATGATGGATAGATGCACTTTTATGATGGATGGATGCACTTTTATGATGGATAGATGCACTTTTATGATGAATAGATGCACTTTTATGATGGATCGATGCACTTTTATGATGGACGGATGCACTTTTATGATGGATTGATGCACTTTTTAGTGCTGCAAAATCTCAGGCACATTCACTCCCATCATAAAGCCAGGATATGTTTTTTAATATAACTCCGATTATGTTTGGCTGAAGAAGAAAGTCATACATCTAGGATGGCTTGAGGGCGAATTATTTATGGGATCATTTTCCTTTTTGGGTGAACTATCCCTTTAACTATCTTAACCAGAACCACAATGCTTTACTGGTCCACAAGCGAGACCAAATCAGCCGGGTGAACCATAGTATCATCACAGTATTTTTCCGTAAGGAGAAACACAAAGACAAAGCCTGTAAGTGCTGCCAAATAATCAAGCTCACTTGAACACCATTGATTAACCAACCACAAGATGACGGTTTAAAAATCCTGCGGTAATAAGGACAAACGATTGCGTGCGGACGAACGAGAGTATCGATGGCTCAGACGGACAGGGCCAAGGTCACTCAGAAACCGTCTCAGCGCTTCTGCTAAACGTGATATCGGCGAGTATTGGCAAACTAGGGGCCGATGAGCGAGAGAGAGACGGATTGATGGACTAAAGGTTGCCATTTAACAAGACGCTGCCATTTACTATTGATTCTTTGCCAAATAGAAAGACACCAGCCTGTTAAACATGTCCTCACAGCCTCGACCTCAGACGACACACTGACCTTCTTATTTCATTTACAGTTTACTTGCATTTCTTCTCATTTACTCGTCTTGTATTTTATTATGTTGGCTTTAGAAAGAACTTGTTATTCTTCCTCTGAGACTGAAATCTCTGACTCTTAACTCCTAGAGCTTTTACTCTACAACCATCAAACTCGCCTGACTCGTGTTTCTCACTGATCCAACTGTCGTACTTCAGTACGGAGGCGTATTGCATTCACTTGAAGAAAAACAATCTACTCTGTTTTTCTGAATTAACGAGTTAATTTTTCATGAGAAAAAAAAATTGCTGTTTTTCTGAATTAATGAGTTAATTTTTCATGAGAAAAAAAATTGCTGTTTTTCTGAATTAATTAGTTAATTTTTCATGAGAAAAAAAGTTTTGCTCTGTTTTTCTGAATTAATGAGTTAATTTTTCATGAGAAAAATATTTTGCTCTGTTTTTCTGAATTAATGAGTTTAATTTTTATTGGATTTTTTTTTTGCTCTGTTTTTCGGAATTAACGAGTTAATTTTTCATGAGAAAAAAAATTGCTGTTTTTCTGAATTAATGAGTTAATTTTTCATGAGAAAAAAAGTTTTGCACTGTTTCTGAATTAATGAGTTAATTTTTCATGAGAAAAATATTTTGCTCTGTTTTTCTGAATTAATGAGTTTAATTTTTATTGGATTTTTTTTTTTTGCTCTGTTTTTCTGAATTAACGAGTTAATTTTTCATGGAATTTTTTTTGGAAACTTTTTTTTCTCATGAAAAATTAACTCATTAATTCAGAAAAACAGAGCAAAAAAAATTTTCTCACGAAAAATTAACTCATTAATTCAGAAAAACAGAGTCGATTTTTTTTCTTCAAGTGAATGCAATACGCCTCCGTACTTCAGAGCAATCCCACACTCCCATAAACTTTCATTGAGGGGTCAAAACTTTTATTCAATAGTTCTTGTAGAGCATTTAAGCTGTCTATCACTAGCAAAGCTTAACAACTAGCCTACAACATGCTACATCTCAACAACGTTAAATCATGCTAGCAACATGTTAAAACATCATGCAAGAAACATGTTAGCAATATATAAAATAATGTTAGAAGCATGAAAGCAAAATCAGATGAATCTAATCAGATGCCTGGCTATGCTATTATATTGAGCAATGCCTTTGAGTCTCAGATGAAAGCGAAGCCATGAGACGCTTCACTTGTTCAGAACTGCCCTTTACTTTCACATGAAAGTCTAATGGTGAAGTTACTGCTATTAAAGTTAATTGGTGAAAAATCGACAGAAATCACTGGAACGTTTGCCTCGAACCGTCCTGTATCTGATCCTGACCCTTTTGAACTTTAACCTCTCATTACTACAGTAGTTTCAGCCTCTTTTCCTGTAACTTATATTCTGGCCTATTGGACAGTACTCATCCTTTCTGCTCCCTCTGTTCTGCTGCGTAACACACTTCATCATCATCTTTGTGTGTGTGTTATTGTGCACAAGGTCACCCTGACAGGCCTAATGGTGTCATTTATTCTCCTAATTGAAGTGGAGATCAGACTTATGACTGTCCCTCTGCTGGCATAATTAATTATAGTGTAATTATAAAGTGCTTTTTATATGAGTACAGCAAGTATAAGATTAATATTTAAATTCTCTGAGGGGAAAATGTAGTTTTTCCTTTTAACATAACAAATAACCTTCAATTAAAATAAAGAGAGTTCAATATTTGAACCCTTGTGGCGTCTTTATGACTTGACATGACATAAACCCTGTTTATGACTTTCTGTTATGACTCTAGAAGACAAGAGTTGTATGAACCTCTTTTATTATGAGCTTGACAGGCCAAATGTAACTATTGAAATCAAATTTTCTTGTGTGTTTTATTGAAGAGAAAAGTCATACGTTTTGGAATGACATTGGAATGAGTAAATGATGACAGAACTTTCTTTCTTGGATGATTCGAAGCTTATAAACTCTGTCAGCAAGAGATTTTGTGGTGTAATATTTTGTATTCACATCACAGACAATGATAAAACTTTAAAACCAGCTTTGATCCTTGAGCCAGGACGATACTGCAGAGATTTATCCAAAGTAAGAGATCATACATCAAACACTTCATAGAAACACTTCTTACACACTCTCTTTCTGTTGTAGAGCAGCAGGCGGTGAGTGTGTTTCCAGCAGCCTGCGTCAATGTGTGTGTGTTTTCTAAGTCAAACATCATTACTTTTATTTTTTTCAAACCAAAACTTTCAGTAGACTTTTAAAAGTTGATGAATTATTTCTCTAAATCATACATCAGATGCATTATTTTCCCCAGTGGACCGTAAAACCCGGGCCACGGATTTACTATCAATGCCATAGGAAGCATCCAAAAAGAGTCTTTGGCATTGTGTATATGCAAGTGTGTTATGTCTGTAATTGTCTGTATAATTTAAAGGACAGTCTAGCTACCATTTTGAAAAAGTAGTTTGTTGGACTGCTTATGCTAAAGTTCACTCGATTATTATTAAACTGTGTGTGCAACATTTTACTATGTACATTGGTACTTGGTTGAAAAACTGTCTAGTTAGTGTGTTTGGTGTGAGTGAGCAACAGAGAATGATCTGGTGTGTTTGACTTTGTCCGTGACTCTTCAGAGGAGGTTGGTGTGGGTGTCTTTTCCTTTCTCCACAGGAAGATGAGCCCGTCGTTTCAAACGTCACATTCATCTGTCAGACCGTTCGACCAGAAAGCTGATTTAGGGTGTGTGTGTGTGTGAGTGAACCGGGCTGTGGGTTAAGAGGAGGTCTGGCAGCCAGTGCAGGACATTTATCATCTCTAACTGCGACAGTCAGATAAGAGAAAATAACTCAGTCTACACACACACACACACACACAGACACACTTAGGTTTACTGGCCCTGTTTCAATGCATTTCTCTTTTAGACTTTATTCCAGTTTAGATTTTTTAGTGTTTGATTATATATTTTTTTTTTTGCTAATTCAGTTTGCACTTGAAATAACAATGTGCAACAATAACAATGTGCAACATTTTTGCCATGTTTAAATCAATTCCACTGCATTCTGTAGATTTTCCCTCCAAAATTGTCATTCTGTAGATTTTCCCCTCCAAAATTGGCCTTCCGTAAATTTTTCCCTGCAAAATTGGCCTTTTGTAGATGTTTCCCTCCAAAATTAGCCTTCTGTGGATTTTTCCCTCCAAAATTAGCCTTCCGTAGATTTTTCCCTGCAAAATTGGCCTTCCGTAGATTTTTCCCTGCAAAATTGGCCTTCCGTAGATTTTTCCCTCCAAAATTGGCCTTTTGTAGATTTTTCCCTCCAAAATTAGCCTTCTGTAGATTTTCCCTCCAAAATTGGCCTTCCGTAGATTTTTCCCTGCAAAATTGGCCTTCCGTAGATTTTTCCCTCCAAAATTGGCCTTCTGTAGATTTTTCCCTCCAAAATTGGCCTTTTGTAGATTTTTCCCTCCAAAATTAGCCTTCTGTAGATTTTCCCTCCAAAATTGGCCTTCCGTAGATTTTTCCCTCCAAAATTGGCCTTCTGTAGATTTTCCCTCCAAAATTGGCCTTTCATAGATTTTTCCCTGCAAAATTGGCCTTTTGTAGATTTTTCCCTCCAAAATTAGCCTTCTGTAGATTTCCCCTCCAAAATTGGCCTTCCGTAGATTTTTCCCTCCAAAATTGGCCTTCTGTAGATTTTCCCTCCAAAATTGGCCTTCTGTAGATTTTTCCCTCCAAAATTGTCACTCTGAAGATTTTTCCCTCCAAAATTGGCCTTCTGTAGATTTTTTTTCTTTCCAAAATTGTAATTCTGAAAATTTTCCCTCCAAAATCACTGTTCTGTATATTTTTCCTCTGAAATTTAAAAACAACTGAAAGACTGCAGTTTTGTGTTGGTTGAGTGACTTGTCTTGGCTTGATTTATACCACGGTTTGGATTGTGTTGTTCATAAATCTGAGCAGACTTTTATTCTGAAAGAAACGTGGAAGATGAGAAGGCGTCTGGCGTACCTGAGAGACAGAGGGTTCAGGATCAGGTCAGTAGAGCTGCAGGCAGACGTGGAGTGATGGATGTCCGTTACAATGAGTTTCTCCCTGACGGCGCCCATCCCAGAGCCTGATGGATGATGGGAAGGTTCTTCAACCTGCTCCCCCTCACCCATCTAGGACTTTAATATTCTCGTGCGAGCACAGCTATTGATAAAAGTCATATTTTAACATTGGCTGGGGTGTCGTTCATCTGAAAAATGGCCGTTGTGTGTGACAGCAAGGGTTAGGTGTGTAGAGACATGGTGCTTTATTAGGCCCAGTGTTCTTTATGAATATGCATGTGTTTTGAATGTGCTCATAATGACGGCCAGGCATTAGTCCATCCAGAGAGATGTTTCTCACTTCATGCTGGAATCTGTTGAACGCTTCAAGTCAAGTCACATTATTTATATAGCGCATTTTACAATGCAGATTGTTTCAAAGCAGCTTTACAGAGATAACAGGAAAACAATGTAACAAGTTTGTTTCCAGAAGAATAGCATCACAGTCCAGCTTAAGTAAGTTCAAAGTTATTAATTTAGTTCATATATATATATATATATATACACTGTAAAAAATAAACCGCAAATTTTACGGTAAAAAAACGGCATCTGTGGTTGCCAGAACTTTACCGTTAAAAATACGGTAGGAACGTTAATGGTTTTACAGACTTAACTTAAAATTTACAGTAATAAACCGTGTTTTATTTTCTGATAAAATGTGGATTTACCAACTTATTGATGTATTGATATCTGTTTTAGACCATTGTAATACACTGACAACCAACAATCATCACAGCAGTGAAGAGTTACATGAGCAATCACAGCTCATCACAAGTGAATACTTGTATAAAGCAACACTTATGTAAAGAAGCTTCACAGTGTCATTCACACAAACATTAAGCACCATCATGGTAACACACATGAAATTAAAAAAATGCAATAAACATTAATTTAACAACATTAAATGTAACATAAAACACTAATGTACATAACTGATTAGAAAAAAAAACAATAAAACAATGAGGAACCATAGTTATTTCATCAAAAAAAGTGTTACACAGGGAATTGTGGGAATGTCAATTTACGTTTTTTTCACTGTAAATTATACAATGAGTTGTTCTTTTTCACGTTCAAAAACTGTAAATTTAATGGTATTTTACTGTAAAATGATATCACAGTTGTTTACCGTGTATAGTACGGAAACTTTCTGTTTACCAATTAACAGTTTTGCACTGTAGCATTTTTACAGTCTTTTACCGTTAAAATCACGGTTATTTTTTACAGTGTAGCCGCTCTGGAGTAAACCGCGATGTCATTATCCAGCTCAGTTCAGTTCTTGTATAATAGTGTCAATGCAGGCAGATTATTATTATTCTTGAATATTAAATTAAATGTTAAATGACAAACTTGACAAACTTCATATGTGTAATTCAGGGCACAGTTCAGACAGAATAAAAAGAGAAGTTGTCTCTGGCCATTGATGTCCATACATATTTTCCAAATCAAGGTCCCATGATCCGGAAGCGGAGGGGAGGGACTTAGGCTCTCTAGGGGAGTGAACATTTGAAGTCGATGTCCCTAGAAAATACAGACCGGCCAGTAAAACTAGTCTATGCCGTAAACATACTTTTGAAAAATCCACACAGAGACTCTTTATTAATCTTTCCTGTCATATGTGCTTATAATCTCTCTCTAATGAATGTATTGATAACCAGTTAATTCAGTCTGCTGATGATTTTTCAAAGGATTTTGATCATTAATCAAGTGGAGAAATGACACTTTGATTGATTATTAGAGTGCCACTCTCTCAAATGTCTGATTTTTTTCTGCAGACGGTAAAGAGTTGTTATTAATGCAGGGTTTTTTTAATTCAGTGCCCTGTTGAAATCTAATCCTGTCATCGGGGCAAAGCAATCAGTACTGCAATTCAATAAAGATTTGTTAGACAGTTTAAATATGAGGTTAATGGTTATGTTTTGCTCCGAGAGCTTTAAATTGGCTTGCATTTGCTCGTCTCTTCAGGGAATCGTTAGGAATATTTATCTCTTTTCTCTCATAATGGCTCATTACTTTATAGTCACTTCACGCTGGTGTCTTAAGCATTTAGATTCGTCATTTTCACTCATTTTTACTCATAACTTCTGGTTGTTTCTATACCCCACAAGTTGTTTTTTTTTTTTTTTTTGCAGATCTTTTAGAAAAGTGTCTACAAACCATTCCTCAACATGTTGAATATCATGCATCTAATACTTCCTCATGATTAATTAGTAAGAGTGACGCTTGGCTTTTCAAACACCACTAAAAATAGGAGGCGAGATCATTCTCAATCATTCAATTCCCTCTGCAAAGAAATGGTGGTCTATATGGCCTTTTCTGTCTTTTGCTTGTTAAACTGAATTGTTCACACGCTCCCAGAAGAGATGTGGAGGGCAAGTCTATTCTTCTTCCAAACTGTTGTTGTGTACAGACTCACTTTATTGATGCTCGCCAGAAACGCTTAACACACAACCATTGTTTACACACACCTGAATGATTAATAGTCACTATTTAGCGCCACAAAGTCATTCTTTAACATCACCTTTAATAGATTGAAGGCTTGATTATTGCAACGTTTGTCTATAATTAGAGGTGTTTGCTGAAGCAGGCGTAATTATGGCATTTGCTGATACATAAAAATGAGGCATGCATTTTGTCTGTGGAACAATAATAACGTTTTATTATATATATATGAAGAGTTCAGATGCAAAAGCCTCTAAGTGCCATTTGAAATTTTCTTCTAGAATGATAATTTTTATCAAGCTTGTATATTTAAGTTCATTAATTTGACTTAAATGGGAATGAAGATTACCTATGAATTGTCATTTAAGTGAAATTACTGAACTTAAATATACAAGCTTGATAAAAATTATCATTCTAGAAGAAAATTTCAAATGGGACTTACAGGGTTTATATATATATATATATATATATATATATATTTATGCATCATCAATACAAGATCTTGAGCTAAAATTATGCACCTTTTATGCATATAATTATGCATATATATATATACTTACTATATAGCTGGTAGTCCACTCCATTTTGACCACCTCATGTTTGGTTTCTTTTTTGCCGCCTCAAGTTTGTATCGTGTCTCTCGCGTGAGAATCTCGTGTCACGTTCGCAATGTTCAATTAGCCACCAATTAATTTAATTTAATCGATAATCGATTAACCGTTTACATCCCTAGTTTATATAAATGTCTATAAACAAATTTGATACACACATGAATGGGTTCACTCTGAGAACACATAAAGAAATAGTGGGATTGTGCCTCTTGTTGGCGCTATAACAGAACGTCACATGACTTTAATACAGTATTGTGATATAAAATGCTATACTTTATGAACGTATATCGTCACGAAACTCTGTATTAGTCATCGGCACCATGCTTTGAAGGTACTCAAAGTTTCAGCGCAGCGCCACCTTGTGGTATAAAACAACATTGCCAAAAATGCTAATATCTTTTGAATAAATTTGTCGTTTTATACCACAAGGTGGCGCTGGGCCGAAACTTTTTGAGTTTACCTTCAAAGCATGGTGCCGATGACTAATACCGAGTTTCGTGACGATATGCGTTCATAAAGTATAGCACATGTGTGTATCAAATTTGTTTAAAGCTATACTTTATGAACGCATATCTTTACGAAACTCGGTATTAGTCATCGGCACCATGCTTTGAAGGTACTCAAAGTTTCAGCGCTGTGCCACTTTGTGGTATAAAACAACATTGCCAAAAAATGCTAATATCTTTTGAATAAATTTGCCTACTGTAATGACACTGGTCTTAATAGTTTCCTTGGGTTATGCTGAAAACATAGATACTAATCATGCCATAGTCAGCCAAACTTCCTGTCCGCCATCTTTATTTACTTTTAAAATCTACTTTTTCGAACTTCTCCTAGACCGTTTGGCCGTTTTTCACCAAAACCGAATCGTGTCATCTCCAGACCGTGCCGACCGAAACTTACAGATTTTGTGTTGATAGACAAGAACATTTTCGTGCAAAGTTGAGGCATGATGCCAAAATGACTATTCAGGCTTTATCTCTGCAATGCATTCACATATTGACACCTGACCACATCACATCGATTTCATAACTGCGCCACCTATTGGTCTAAAGTGATAATCCATTAAATCTTATGGATTATTCAGCTATTTTGCCTTAAATCATCTTAATGTATTTTTTCTTGCGCTTGGCCCCAATGATTGCTGCTTGCAGCTATATTTTATTATTATTATTTCTTCTATTGAAGGTAAAAATAATCAGTTTTGGTTTTTGCTACGTTTTTATTTATTTCCATGTTAGAGAGCATTAAACTCGTTTCAGTTTGCTAGACTAGGCGAAATTCTAATGTTCACAAGTTTCCAATAATGTTTGTTTTATTTGACTTCCTTATTTAAATTATTAATTTTAATTTAGTGTTCGTTGTAAATATAGCATCCTTCCTCATATAGGAACATTACAGTGTTCATTTTGATGTTATGTTGACTTTGTTTAAAGTAATCCTGCGTTCAATGTGTCACAGAAGCTCATGAACCGAATGTCTCTTTAGAAACAAAGGCATAATTGCGTTTAATCCCAGTTTGACACATCAGACGCCTCGTTTACTGCTCACTTTTGCGCTGCAGCGACTGGAATGATGTGTAACGATGTTGACAGTGGCCGAGTCGTGGGATGGGATCGGACTCGCCCGCTCTAATGAAGCTTGCTGTTTTTAAGATGGCAGAATCCCAGCGGGGGTCAGCCGTCAGTCTCTCTCCTATCAATACTGTCAGAGAGCCTTAACTCCCGTCACGTGACCTCAGCCATGCCCGGTCACTTAACAGAGACGCCAATCTCGTGTCAACTCAATCTCTGCCACCCAGGGCTGACTGGGAGAGGGTTGTGTTTTTCCCAAGCCCGTTTCCGTGCGGTAGCCTAGCGACTGAGCCATGCTCCCGACAGAAATATCCCAAAAACAAATCAATGCTTCTGATGAAGGGAACCGCATGCAGGTTTATTCAATTCCCATCTGTTTGTATAGCGCTTTTCACAATACACATCAATTTAAAGCAGCTTTACAGAAAATGCACGAGTCCACATTACAAGAGTGATCTGAGTTATGTATTTCAGAAGTGTACACATACAAAATCACAGTTAGCGAAAAAGGTATTTATTTAAACAATGCAACATTTAAATAATGCACTGCAAAAACAAATGCATTTTTAATGCATAAAAGATTTTGTAAGCATATTGCATTTTCAACGCAAATTGCGCAACATGGTTTTTAGCCGGACTGTCATAGAAAGGAATTATGAACACATGCAAAACCAAGAGAGAATCGATTAAATATTAATAACTGATTATGTTGTTGTCAATGTGTGCTTTCAACTTTTTGTTTTTCTACATTTTTGTCTTTTTACATAGTAAAATAAAGTCTGTAGGCTTAGCTGTAGTTTGTCTTTTTTTGCCATATTGTTTTTTTTCTCTCCAGATACACTGTAAAAAATATTTTCAAGATTTGTTATCACAACATTTTTTCTTTTGTCAATAATTTATTTAGTTGAGATAACTTATTATTTTGAGTTTCTGATGGTTAAATGAATCTCCTTCATTGTATGAACTCACTTTTTCCAGTTTAATCAACTTAAAATTTTAAGGCAACCCAGGTTACTTACTTTTTTAAGTTAAACCCAACAATATTTTTTTACAGTGTAGTAATCACAAAATTTTTTCTTTTGTCAAATCAACTTAAATAATTTATTTAGTTCAGATAACATATAATTTTGAGTTTCTGATGGTTAAATGAATATCCTTCATTGTATTAACTCACTTTTTCCAGTTCAATGAAGTTAAAATTTTAAGGCAACCCAGGTTACTTACTTTTTTAAGTTAAAACATCAATATTTTTTTACAGTGTACCTTAACCCTAAAACCGTATTCTGGACAAATGTGGGCAAAATAGTTTTGATTTATTTTTAAAAAATACTTCCCTTGATCTGAGCGGTACAAAACTTGGCTACTTTTCCTAAGTTTGCCTCCTGAACACACACATTTTTTTTTTTGACTCAATTCTACAATGTTAAGTGGGTGAAAAAAAAGCTCCTTAATTTTGTATTTGGGTCAAAAATGGGCACCCATAGAAATGAATGGGAAAAACTGTAATTTAGAGCATTCTAAAATAAGCCAAAATAATGACAGCAAAGTCACTTCATCTTTAGGTTTTAGCTCTAAGAACTTATTAGAATGATATTTTAATGTAGTTAAAAAAATAAACATAAAAATAAGCATAATTTACATAGAAAATATGGTACTTTTTGAAGTAAATAAATTCAAAAATACCCCCAAAATAAAAA